>NC_137881.1:23715795-23805795 GCF_963924005.1 Protomyctophum bolini | reverse complement strand
GAGGCGGCATAAAGGACGGCGACATCATCGTGAAGCTGAATGGCCAGCCGCTGTTGACCACCACGGACCTCCAGGGGGCGCTCCAGGAGGAGACGGCCCTGCTGCTGGAGGTGAGGCGCGGCAACGACGACCTGCTCTTCAACATCCAGCCCGACGTCATCATGCAGTAGTAGACCAGGGTCAAAGGTCACCGCGCCGCATTGCCGCGGCCTGTGCTTGCAATCCGAAAGGCACTAACGAACACCGCCGTTCCTTTTTTGTTAACCCCCTCCCCCCTCAAAAAAACCTCTTTAAGCACTGTTGTTGGGGGAGGGGTCGAACGGTCTGATGATGATGGTGCTGATGATGTCATCAACAAGATACGACACGATTCTTTACGCCCTGATTTATATTTGGTTGCGCGTCGTGCCGCGTACTGAAAATACAGGAAATAGCAGGCCGCTATTTTGGGGTGCGTGGCCCCAAAATGCTCCAAGTGTAGACTGGGCTTTTATTAGCATCACTTTGATTAGATTCGGGACGGGTCTGAGGACCAAGGTGGGGACAGCTCTGGAAGAGCAATTTAACTTCCAGAATAGACTGCAGACAACACATGGTTGTCTCACGCTGAACATTGACGGTCGGACAATGCCTGGATATTTCCCCCCACCACAACATGGATGTGGATGTGAGCTGGACATTAATAATAGGAGACACTTGATGTTTTTGGTTTTGTTCTTAATGTGTATGTTTTGTAGCCTGGTTTCCAGTGTGATTCGCTGCGTTCCGTGATTTGATTTGTCACTTAATTCCCTACTCATGAGCAGTACTCAGTCTGGCCAGCCTGTTTGACTCATATTTCATAACGTCACCTGTTACGTAGCCACTTTGTTGCCGATACGTCATCAGCGACAGCCAGCGCCACTTTGTCCATGCTTTTCTCACTGTTAGCGTCAGTATTGGCAAAGTGACAAAACAAATCACGCAGCGAATCAGGCTGGGAACCAGACTTTATGTTTTGTGTCCACTGTGGTCATATCATGCTGTAATACATTTAAATTGCAATGTATATATATATATGTCAAGACACTTCACTCCCTCCCAATGAAAGTGAACATCGGTTTTAAAAGAAGAAAGTCGTGACGCGTTTTATTCCGCTTTCTGGATGACAGGGGGCGTAGTTGAGCCCTCCGAATGCTGCAACTCCACGTCATTCCATAACCGTAATGTGAACACTTAGCTGTGGTCAGTTTTAAAGCACGATGACACTTTGGTAAGAGGTCTGGCTTGGGTAGTTAGTTACCTTGTCATGATGGGAACTCCAAAACATATTGGTGAGATATATTCAATGGTTGATGCCGTTGATTAGAAATTGATCCTTCAAAGTAGCCTAACTACTTAGGCTGCACTCACACATATCAAACACATATTCTGTGTCTTGTCTGTTCACATTGAATGAAGTTGGAACCAGTAAATCAGCTTCAGAGCCCATTGGAATGATTAATGTTCCGTCCCGCTCCCGGGCCCTCAAACGGTTTAATTGGTGCCACAATGCTTTTCCAATGGGAGTGACATTTTTGTTTGATGTGCAGAACACAGCCATCAAACCATGTGACTCCCATTGGAAATGCATTATAGCGGCCATTAAACACAGACAAGACACAGAACATGTGTTCTGTATGTGTGTATGAGGCCTTAGAGGCACAGCAACTCGCTCACTTCAGCTGGCTCGGTGGTGCCTCTTGTGGCTCAAGTTTGCTTGAGAGAGACGGCAAAATACTGGCGTAGGCCTATCTTATAAACGGTCGGAATTCCCTTTGTGTTCTTTTACATGCTAAAAGAGTGACGTTGAGACCTGCACAATGTAAGTCAGTCAGTAGGCTTGGAATATCAACTTCAAATAAAGTAAACCATTTGAGATATCTCACCAATATTTGGAGTAACATAATCAAGGTAACACCACCCCAACCTCCCAAAGTGTCACGTTGCTTTTAAAGGATGTAATCATTTTGAGAGAAATGTGAGCAATCTCACTGCTGCTGTACTTTTGCTACTCTTTTTGTTAATGCCGGACTAAATATCGGACTCTTGCTTCTAGTGTGAATAGAAACACGCCAATATCGCACAATGTAGAATACAATGTTTACATGTAAAGGAACTCACCATAGCAATGAAACCTACAGTACGCTGTTTGTCTGCAGGGCTGTTTGATAGAACAACATTTTTATGACGTTTTGTTTCAACAAATAAAAGTTTTCATCAACTTGTTGTGATACTTTTTGGGGTAACTTCTCAAATGTCTTCATGCACATTGTAGTGTTTGCCCGATAAGCAGCTGGAAATGAGTCAAGATGTAAAAGGCAGCCACACCATGGTTTATTCCCAAAATAAGTTGTACAGCATGGGAAATGGCATGATACACGCAGCAAACAAATGGGGCAGCTCCACCATGCCCTAGCTCACTGAATCTAACACTGAGTGGGTGTGTGCTCCCTGGCAGCCTTTTATACGCAGCTGAAACAATCAGTGCAGACTCTACCATATTACCGGTTAAACATGCAACACTTCTGACCCCCACATAACCCACATGAGCCTATAAATCTATATCCTACACCGTAAGTAAATATAAATTATGCTCACTATTGCAAGATAAACCACATATCCCATTATCATTAGCAGCTCCAATACATAACTCAAACACCCCCTGGCCATTTCACTGTGATCCAGTATATAATATAAATATATGGTGCTCTGGTAGCCTGGGGACTCTTTTGCCCGAACAGACAGAACAGAAGCAGTCAGTATTCAAGTACCCATAACACAGTCTCATATTACATTTTCATGTTCACAATACTCTCAATAAACCAGTTCAACTCATGACTCTTCCTTTGTGTGCAAATATAAATACTTAAATATCAGTCAGCCAAATATCAGTAACGGAGGACCACTTCGTTACACACATAAAATGTGTTCTTGTTCCTGCACTTCCATTCACAATTGACAGAGACTTAAAGGGCCACTTCACCCCTTTTGCAACCAGTCACCAGATATATTTTTAATGATGTTTGGGAGACAAGAAACACTTTCCTGGGGTTTATATGTGGGTAGTTTTTAGATATTTTAGTATTTCAAAGTGTCTGTGATGTCATGCACGCAGGTCTCACTTCTTTCCTGGACTACATGTCGTAGTAAGACAGCCTTCACCCTATCCACAAGGTGGGGTGAGTGCAGAAAAGCATTATGGTAATTGTAGTAATCCAGCAGTGAGACCAGTGTCCATGACATCAGACACTTTGAAATACTAAAATATCTAAAAACACATAATCATTACCCACATAAAAACCCCAGGAAAGTGTTTCTTGTCTCCCAAACATCATTAAAATAAGATCTGGTTGAAAAAGGGGTGAAGTGGCCCTTTAAAGGGTACAAAATGTACTATTCTGTGGGTTGATGATGGATTTCTGGCCAGCAGCAGTCGAGGCAAACACTCTCTCTCCCAAAACGTGATTTACTATCCTGTGCGTATCAGGTCTACAAGCGTGTCACACATTGTGATGAGTACTTAAGTACATTTTGAGTAATGAGTACTTAAGTACATTTTGATACTTTTGTTGTACTTTTACTCAAGTACATTTTAAATACTGGACTTCCACAGGAATTTGTAACAGAGTATTACTGCGTTGCAGAATTGATACTTTTACTTACTTCCCAGTCCCTCTGTGGCACAGTGATGAATTCGTCAATTGTTTCATTGAATGAAACACACGCACACACTCGCGTATACACGCATGCACGCGTGCATTAACATCCACACCACCACAACGTCCTAATAGCTATAGGGTAGTACGGTACGGAGCTGCACTACGGTAATTCATATGTTAATTTATGTCACTAGAAAAGTGACACAAATTCAACGTTTGCCACCTGGAAAGTACTACAAAAGGGGGTTATCAAACAGAAACTACAACATTTGGCCAACCTGGCGGGAAGGAAAGTACAGGATAGGGAAAACATTTGGCCAACCTGGCGGGAAGGAAACAACCTTGGGAAGGAAACAAGATATTCAACAGTTGGTATTTTGAAGAGATGTGAAGAGATGAAATCTGAAACCTGAAACTAGAGAAGAGAGAAAACTAGACTAAAGACCTTGGTACGGGAGGCCGGGTAGCAGAGCACAATGGACGGGGGTCGCACGAGGGACCGCTGGGTACGACCCGGTTCCTGCACAACCCAGTTCCTGCACGACCCGCCTGCCCATTATGCCTGATTATCCCAGATTCAACCCATACCCCGGGGAGAACTACACTATAACTGACGTAGATCCAGCGTCGTCCAGCTCGTAGATTCAATGTTGTCAACGTCGGGCCCCAAATTCAACATGCTCGTAGATTACACGTCGCGTCGGGCCAATCAAAAACAGATTCAACACACACACGGCAAACACATGCGCGCACACACAGACACAGACAACCCCCCCCCCCCACACACACACACACACACACCCACACACACACCCTTAGGCCCATCACAATTACTACATAATAAGTATTTGTGATAATCGCAATACTTTTGGGATAATAGTAATAATCGCTCCCATGTTAGAAAGTAGTGGAAGTAGCAGATCTAGGAGCTCAAAACTGTTTTGATCTCATAGATCTGCTACTTTCACAATTCATGTATTTGTTTTTGCAATTTAAATAATTTATTAATACTTGTGACAGGCCTAATGTACCTCAATGTACCCAGGCTCCAGGGGTACATTTGGGGATTCCAGACAACATAGCGCGCCCACTATCGTTGCCCGGGCGAGGAGACCCTCGACCCTACCCCCGACGTTCCAAGATCACTGTCCTGCCGGGGAGACCCTCAATCCAGCCCCCGGTGTTCCCAAGGAGCATTCCAGACATCAAGGGCATATCCTTTAAAAATAATTTAAAAAAAAGATAGTGTTGTGTTACAAAATCGTGGGTTAAAAAATATTATATAAAAGAAAAAGACACACCCGTCGGCCACCAGCCTACTTGAGAACGATGCAACTTGGGAACCTAATAACCGTTGTCAACTTGTCATAGCACCCGTTTTAACTGTCTGTCTGTGTCCCTTTCTGTATGTCTGCCTGTGTGTGAAGAGTGCAAACAGACTGTGAAAAGTGGACTGGTTAAGTAATCAATTGGCAGGTGTGGTGTTGCCATGGCAATCAATTGGCTGAGGCAGAGGCTGGAAATTGTGAGGGGATTTAGGCTGATTAGGCCCACTGGCAGAGCCTGACCAGGTGTGCTATGACAAGTTGAAAATAGCCGATCTACAATCTCACAACAGCTCGCAGTGCAAGGTATTGCCACTGCAATGCTGTAGCTACAAAAAATACAATCTTTCTAAGAGCAATGATGAATACTTAAAAGTATTTATAAGCAGTATTGGAATAAATACTCTCATTTCTGACTTGAAGGACAACTTTCTTTATTTTCAACCAAGGTTCATGTTTTAGGTTGTGATTAGAGAAAGTAAAAGATGAGTGTTCATTTGTTTATTTTCATTTTCTGCTTTTTCGTTTTAGCGATTTTAGCTATTTTTGAAAGGGGGCGGGGGCATACGAACATGGGGCTAAATACTTTTCTTTTACAAAATGTTATGACAATTTCTTTAATAATATTTATAATAGCCATACTAGACCCCAGGAAATTACATCTGGATCACGGGATCAACTGAATGTGAAGGCGGAAACTGGGGGATGCCATACTGTGTGTCATAGGCTCAATATGTCAGTTTGTCACCTAACCCTTGACATTCAACAGATCCTGTGATCTTTTGTGGCCAGATGTAATTTTATGGGGTCTAGTAGAACTATAGTAAAAATAAAATCGCTATAACATTTTGTAAAAAGAAAAAAAAACATATTTAGCCCCATGTTCGAATCGTGGTTGAGACAGTCAAACATGTTGGTGGTAAATATAATTGTCATGCTGTATATAGACTGTATAACAGAGTATTACAACATGATAATCATTTTACCACCAAAAATGACGTATACGTCACAACAGCATTCCTCTGTCTATCTATACTATAAAGAGGAATGCTGTTGTGACTAGCCCTGCATAATGATACCGGTACTTACATTGTATGACACGTTGCGGAATTAGCAGATCTACAAGCTCACACAACATGTCGCAATGTGAACGGTTGCATCGTGTAGATCCAGTTTAAACCACTGGATTGATTGATCGATTACTCTATTATACCACACAGAAATGTAAACAGCACAAGTTTGGGCTAAAAGGATGTACGTATAATGACACAAAAATTAACTTATGTAGGACTATTCAATTCATGTTAGTTCGTGTTCAACTATTAGCTACATTTTCTGTTTTCTGTTATTGCAGAGAAAGCTTTCGCAGGAAAATAGCAGATCAACAACGCTTTGTGAGCTTGTAGATCTGCTATTTGTAAGCTTTCCCCACAATACGGATGCTGGACAGGACAGCACCGAAGAAAGACCTTGCGGTCTTGTTTCCATTCGGGTCCTATGCACTCACACACAATCAAGACATGAACAATAAAAAAACCAACTAAAATTGAAATAAAAAACATGAAATCTGTGTACAGGTTGGAGTAGAAGTAAGTCGGAGTGCACAGGGATAAAGAGGTGAGGGCGATCATTTCCTCTCCTTTTGACCTGCTGATTTTGCTTGTTTTAAAATAAATCCTCCCCTGCTCTGAAGTGATGGCACCGCAGTAAACAAAAATTCATCGCGCTAACATGTGAGTCAACGGCAAGCTAATAATTGCACAGAGCGAAAGGCGAACGGACAAAATAAATAATAGGAAAAATTCGGAATATTCTTATCTCGCCCCGTATCATTGAGGATGCTCTGGACGTCCACAGACGTCCAATGCACCTCTCGGTTCGAATCCTTAAGACGGCCTGAGGCGTCCAATGTAAAAATTGTGTTAATACACAGCACGTTTCTGGCAGACGGAGGGAAAGTGACCTTTTTACTTTTGGAAACTAATATTGAAGATACTGCTGGTTAATATGTGTAGCGTCACTTTAAAAGCCTAATTTTGTTTACCCGGGCAGCGCTGGTTGGCAGGTATCTACAGTTCTACACTTTCCGACCGACATGTTTGACCCAGCATGGGTGATTCCATTTATTTCTTGATGGCCTCTTGTATTGATTGTTTAAAGATGACGACGCCATGGGCCGATATGCTCCATAACAGGCTTGACAAGCCCCAAAGCTTATTGATATCGGGTACTCAATAAACGTGTTTTCTGTTTTTTTTTTGGGGGGGTATCGCTGGGTTTCGAGCCCCATCCCTACCTGCGACGGGTCGTTGCGCTCGATGAGGCTCAGGAGGAAGTCGTGCTCCTCCTGGCTGTGGACGGACGCCAGGCTGCAGCTCATGTCCGGGTGGTTCCAGGTCAGGTGGCAGTGCAGCTGTGCGTCGTTCCAGGTCAGGTGTGTGGGTATGTACTTGTAGCAGCGACCGTTGAAGCCGGTCCAGAACATCGGAACAGCTCCCTGGCTCATGCTTCAGCTCCACAGGCCAGGGACTGGCGTGCACGGTACCTACACACGCGCGCACACACACACACACACACACACGCACAAGAGTTCACAAACTCAGCCCGAACCCTGACACGACATTTTAGGGCTGGGCCGGGCCTAAAATGTATGATACTCAGTTGGGCTGGGCCGGGCCAATTATATATATTCAATTTGTTCATAATTATAGAAATATTAGTTCTGTTCTGTCTGTGTATCTATTGTGAAAATGGTGCTGACTGGCTTTTCACTTTTACTCTGTATAGAGTTCTCAAATTCTGCCCAAACCCGACCGGGCCCGACCCGACGTTTTAGGGCCGGCTCGGGCCTAAAATCTATGCAAATTAGTCGGTCCGGGCCTACATTTTCAGGCCTGTTGAGAACTCTAACACACACACATAAAGGTGCCAAATTAGAGTGATGCCAGAAAAAAGTAATACGAATATTCAGACCAAAGGCTTCCCAAACTTGGCAACCCACCAAAAATAGTTACATTTTAACCGACACCCTGGACAAGCACTTGTACACATTCCATTTTAATTTGACTCTGTTCCTCAGATATGGGCCTACAGTATATTATGAAAATAGCCGGATATTTTCACAATGTTGTTTGCCTCTATCTTACATAATAATTTGACAATTATGACCAATTTGGTATTAAAAAGGTCTTGAAAGTCAGGACATTTTCACTTTAGAAATGTGCAGATACCTTGTAGGCTATACACTTATACTGTATGCTGGTTTGTTTACTGGTGGGTGAGTGAGAAAACAATGTTGCGCATTAAGCTAATCATCTGGGGACCCCCAAAATAAACGTGGGACCCCCAGGAGTCCCGACAACCCGTCGGTTTGGGAACCACTGCTTTAAATAACCTTTTAGTTTAATGGTTCTATAAATAGCCCAGGGGTCTCTCTACTTGGTCCAATCTCGTTTTTTTCCCCCTTGTATGTTTTCGAGCTTGTAGATCTGCTATTTTTGCGCAATGGACCATTACAGTTCTGTATAACTTTAAATTAAATTAACACTTTACAGTGATTGGATTCAGAGATACAAGGCTTGTGTGCAGAGGGGGTCTGCAGGCTAATGCATGTCAAACTGGGGTCCTTAAAACCATATGGAACCATATTATGAAACAATTATAAGAACAATTATATTACCTAGTGCCATGATGAGGCCCAGCAAGCACAGGAGTTGAGGACTCAGCAGCAGCAGCATGTTAGCCTGAGGTGGTCTCTGTGTCCGTGGAGGCAGTTTGGGTCGGCGGTCTCCTTGAAGGGTGTGTGTTGCTGTCCGTGTCTGTCTTTTGATGTGCTCCACACGAGGGTGACTTCACAGCTGGCATCATTTGATTGCTCCTCACGACACATTAGCAGCAGCTGTGGATTTCACACACAGTGCCATGATGTCAGGTGAAAAACCTCATACCTGTATGACCAAAACTGTTGCTTTTCGGGATTAACATTCGAATTGAGCAACAATAGAAGATCTGCAATGCGAGCTTGTATATCCGCTATATATTTTGCTACTTTTGTGTGACCGCTGTAGTATGATCAAGTACAGCGTTCATTTATGAAACAACTTTTTTTGTTTAATTAAAGTTTTTTAATTAAAGTTAAAATATGGAGATATGAGGATTCTGCCCTACAGCAACGACACTTGTTTGACCCTGCACCTTTTCACACACGGAGAGAGAGAGAGAGAGAGAGAGAGAGGGAGAGAGAGAGAGAGAGAGAAGGAGAGAGAGAGAGAGAGGGAGGGGTGGTTGTGTGTGAGTGATGCAATAGGCTACTGAAGCGGAGTTTACTGTATTCATGTCACATACATAATGTGAGGAGTGAACCAACGACCAAGACAGTTGGTGTGGGCCCGCCACAGTCTCTCCCTCTGCCTCGCTACACAGAGAGACACTCCTTTTGCGGTATGTGTTCAGGTGGGTCTAAAAAGGCTGCCCACCCACTCAGACATGATAAATGGTATGGATATTTTGTGGTATCTATTATATTGGCAAAAAAAGAAAAAGAAAAATACCCATAACTTCCGATTGGGTGGGCACTGGACACACGTTTGGGCGGTCGTCCATTTTCTATTCATTTAAAGACGTACAAATATACACTACTATGGGGGGAAAAAATTAAATCATCATATACACGATTAGAAAATAAGGGGTACAGTATAGAAAAATAGGGGGTTGGGGGGGGGGTCTTTAACTTTCTTTTACAGCGGTTTTGAAGGAGTCTAGGGATTTACACTAACGGCTCTTGGTTGGGAGTTTTATTTATTTATTATTCTTTATTTACCCAGGGAAGTAGCTGAGCACTGGTGCTCATTTTCAGCAACGCCCTGCACATAGAAACACACAGACACACAGAGACGCCTTGTTTGAGCCAAATCTGGGTTGAACGTGGTTTGTGAAACTCCCTCTCGTTGTTGTGAGCGTGGACTTTGTTGACATTAAGGAAGTATTTCGACAGGTACAGTTACAGTACATGGGTACCTACAGTCGTTGCAATTTGCTGCACTCTGTCGCCTAAGCCAAAATGAGCGGGGGTGAACCAGCAGCTGACTTAGATCTATAGGTTACGTCGTTCGGCCTCATTATTATAGTGTTTTTATCACTTGTTATTCAGGTCAAATAAACATTTCTTTGTGCATATTTTGATGAATACACACATGTATAATCCATATTTTCTTTGCGGAATCGGTTGTTTTTGCCACGGCATTTCAACAAATTGGACTCCCCCCTGTCATATCAGCCAGAGTTAGGGTGGTGTTTGTTAGCCCGGGTGGATTTCTCAGCCTCTCAGATGTCTACTGTTTGTTGAGACAAAAGTGGTTCCAGTTCCACCGCGCCTTCCTCACTATATGAACCTTTCCCACTGGATATCTCTCCCCACAACTTTATTTTGGGTTTGCAGGGCGTGTTAAGGTACACACTACACAGCAAGTTCATTTTAATGGACTTTTTGCTGTGCAGAGAGAGTTTGTCCTTCCTTCACACACATAATAATAATATTATGCATTTCACTAGTTTTTTCCGCCAGCGTTTGAACCCGTCTGTCCAAACAATTAAACATTGTTTCAGATGTTTCTGTTTCAGATGATGGCCGCGTGGAAAATGACTACGCAGCGGTCTTGCCATGTCCGCTCGTTATAAGTGACTATGGGCTTCTTTCTCTGTAAAGTCGCTTGAAATATTTGCGTTTTTTTGGGCTTGTTTCTTATGTGTACTGTAGCTGCTTACTTGCTGTACAATTTATTTAATTACAAAATTGTAGATCTACAGTACACGCTTCTTCTGAAGAAGAATAAAAATAATATATAAACCAGGCTAGAAGAAAACAACGTACGTTTTACAATAGTAAATAGTTATACAACCTTGAACCTTGACACACACGCAACCATTTTGCATTTTACCTCCGTGTCTGTCCGGACTCGTCAGCGCAGTGAATGAATGAAAGACTTTGAAGGAATCGTGAGGTCACTACAGTGACCTTGACCTATGACCCTCTACTTCAAAACAGTTCACTCTTGAGTCCAAGAGGACGGACGGACGGAAAACCCCAAAACACGACGCCTTCGGCGACAGCTGTCCACCAGTGGAGACATGAAAAAACAAACAACAATGGACGGTCACATTATATTATCGTCACTGTCGGGCAGAAACCTCTCATCTCCAGATACATTTTTTGGGGTAAATTAATGTTCTACTTGATCACACTCCAGCGACGTCACACAAAACAGGCATCAAAAGTATCAGATCTTGTAGATCTGCTACTTTTGATGCTGTTGAATTAGAATCCTGAAGAGTCACAGTAATGAGACATGTAAGCAGTGGTGGAAAAAGTACTCGCACCTCTTGCATAAGTAAAAGTATTAAGTAAAAGTATTTTCTTTTCTTTGCTAAATACGTTTCCCCTTAAAGAGTTCATGTGTCCCTGGGATGTGAATGAACGAAGACAGCTGCAATTACAACTGTCAGACAGATGTTGGCATGGCTAAGTGAATAAACACAGTTCCTCCAGACCCCCCTGGGTCCTAAAGCTGGCAGCACTATAAAATCCTCTCCACTAATGAGGTTACATTCTTACGGTGACACCGGCCTCATCGCACATAATGCACTCTGACAGTGTCCACACACCCCCCATTGTTTTAAACCACTTGAGCCCTATTATATATATATATACTCATAGTTTCATTGTACAGATATTCTACTGTTAGAATATTTGATGTATTACCATGTATTGTTCTTGCTTACTGTAAATCGCTCTGGTTTAAGAGCGTCTGCTAAATGCCTACATTGTAAATTGTCTGCTGAATGCCTAAATTGTCGAATGACAGCGGTGCATGAACATAGCAGCAGCGCCACAAACTGTATTGTCAAGACAAGATCTACATTCAGTGGTGGAAAAAAGTACTCACATGTTTTACTTAAGTAAAAGTATCAATACTGTAATGGCTGTTTCAAGTAAAAGTCCGGAATTCAACATTCTGTGGTCTAACGTCTCTGTATTAAAAAATACTACTAAAATTATACTAATGTAATGTATAAAATGAATACAAATATTTTTTAAATAGCAGAGCTATCGTAGATTGGCTATTTTCAAATGGCAGGGGCTGATGGTGGGCTGTGGTTAATGTTATGTTTTGTAACAATAATCCAAAATCTACAAAGTAATTACATTTTCAAATAATTGCAGCGGAGTAAAATAACAATATTTGCTTCCTTCATTAATCGGACATTAGAAAGAGAGAGAGAGGGAAACAGTGGGATCAACGAGAGAGATTTGTGTGTGTGTGTGTGTGTGTGTGTGTGTGTTGCTGGGTTGAAACATGACTGTAATCCCAGGAGAATCACACTCTGTTGACTTTACCTCTTAAGAACAGTAGATCACAACGTGTTTCGCAAGGCATCGTGACTCGTGACGTACTCTGCTGACCCAGTCAGCTCTCGTTTGAGTCGTCTGGAAAGCTCGATTGAACCTGACATTCGAGGCTAATACTGTATGTCCACATTTTAATGACCTTTTAAATTTTTTGGTATTCAGACAGCCAGCAATGGGTAGAACGCTCCCCCAAAAAATGTAGTCTCTGTGACACATCTAGGGGCCACAATCTGCATTCAAAGATTTTCCTATTGGTCGATTTGCCTGTCTGCTTCCTGATTGGTTTGCGACCGGGGTTTATTTCAACCAGCCTTTCTGCCTTGTCTTTGGGCATCCCAAGTTGTAGAAACGCTCCAACAACCAGTCCGTGGCTAGGTTTTGTCCTACACGTATATAGGCTGGATCACCAGAGGAAAGCACTGCTGCTTGGTGTTAAAGCGCTCTCTGTCTGTAGTTGTTCTCATGGATCTGGAAGTCCACCCACTGCCATTCGGACAGTGGACGGTAGGCCGGCGGATCTATTGCCTCTCTCCGCGGTAGATACTGTAGCATCTGTTCACAGGAGGGGCCGTCAGGTAGCGTGGGTTGTTGGTAGATTCCACCGGTGAAGAGTGTCTTCTTGGAGGTACAGAAGTTTCAAATGCATCCACTGCACCCACTACATTGACGATGGAACGTAGTTTACACAACAGAGCAGTTTAACGTCATGCAGGACACGCACGTACGCACGTGCACGTGCACGCACACACACACACACACACACACACACACACACACACACACACACACACACACACACACACACACACACCGGGAGGGCAGGCGGACGGACGGACACAGACATACAGACAGCAATGTCTCAATCTTGTCGGCTGTAATTTGTCCATAGCCAACATTGTAATTTAGCGCTTCCTTCTCCTCATGGGCGGAGAGGAGAGGATTGATACTATAAATGGTGAGGTCCCCGTCTCCCTCCACCGTCACTCTGCTGGCTGCAGGACACTTAATGAGTTCTGAGTGTTTCACATTAGAAACCCAACCCTGGCCGGCATCCATACTCTGCTCTGGTCATATAGTTGGCAACTGGCAAGTGTCAAAAATAGCCTAATATAAAATGCTTAAATAAGTTGAAATAGGCGATCGATCGACAGGCACATGACATCCGATCGCATAGTGAAATGTTGTGAGCTTGGCGGACCATTTTCAACTTTAAGTTCATCTTCATATAATGTTGTCCTCCGCTTTCTGAGCCAATCAGACGCAGAGGGAGTAAACATAAATTATGATGTCACTGGTAGGCAGGTTTCTGAACTGTCCACATGCCCACCAATGAGAAGCAGAGGGAGGAAACAGAAATGGTGCCATGTGATACTAAGTGAGCACCAATATGAAGATGGGTAAAGTACTCCTTTAAGTTATACCTGGTTTTCACCGTAGCACCACCCACCTCAACTTAAACCACGCCCACATCTGTTGTATGATATTAAGGGGAGGGGCAAATGTGTACCAATAAAGAACACCTGCGCAAATCAGTGTTGTTCAACCTGCATGACATCCGTTTGTGTTGTGAGTGACGTCGAACCATAGAGTTGTCAGCCTATATAAAGTGTTGCAGAGGTCAAGAGATGGAGAGATATACTGAGAGCGATTGAGAGAGAAGCAGGCAGCCTGTGAGATAGTCAGTCTCAGACAAAGAGAGGTAGAGATACTGAGAGCGATTGAAAGAGAAGCAGGCAGCCTGTGAGATAGTCGGTGACAGACAAAGAGAGGTAGACATGCTGTGCTGGTCAGTGTCCATGCTAAGAGGACCACAGACAGGTACGTACTTCGGTTGTGCTGCTGGACCAGTGGAGGACAAGGTGTATTCCTTTGGAGGGTTCTTCTATGATGGGAAGACCTACAACAACAAGGATCAGATTGATGTGCACGTCTTCAACACAGTGAAGTTGTGCTGGATGACGTTGCCCGGGGTGACAACCGGAAGAGGAAAATGTTCCCTTGATGTTCCCTCCATGCGCTACGGACACACAGCTGCACTGATAGAAGATATCATCTACATCTGGGGTGGGCTGGTGAACTGTAAGACATTTGGTAACAACACCTGGTTATACACCACAGGGGACAGGGACAACATTCTTTATGCATTTGATGTCGACACCCACAGATGGTTCAAGGCCAAGGTTTCCGGAACTGTTCCAGAGGCGAGGTCCCTCCACTCAGCCTGTGTCTTGGGGAAGGTCATGTTTATCCATGGAGGACAGAACCAGCTGACTGGACACACTAATGACACCTACAAGTTGGACACCACCACAATGACCTGGTCTTTAATCAACATGGGAGGCATTCCACCAGCTGCTTCATCACATCACTCTGCCACCATGATAGGGACAAAGATGTTTGTATTTGGGGGTGTGGGGCACAAAGACAACATCAGATTGTTTGACACAGAGACCAACTGTTGGCTGAGGACATCTTCTGCTCAGCTTCTTCCAGAACAACGTTACAATCATGCAGCCTTTGCTTACAATGAAGAGCTGTACATATTTGGTGGCAACATCGCTGATTCAACACAGTCCTTGAATAATCTGTGGAAATTGAATCCCAAGACCCTCTCATGGAAGAAGATTGAGCCCAAGGGGAAAGATCTGAGTTTGTTGGGTCAAATGTGCTGTTGCATGGTGGGAGGTTGTGTAATCCTCTTTGGTACAAATCTCGTCTTACAGATCTTGTACTTAAGACCTAGTCTGAAGACATTATGCAAGCTAGCAGTCATTCAGTCCCGTCTGGAGCACTCAGGACTCCCACACAACATCAAATGGGAACTATCAGCAATGACAACAGCAACAGGACAAAATAAGGAAGAAGATAATCAATGACAAAATATAGCTGCAAGCCGGTCAAGACGAGGTCATGCCATAAAAGCCCCTCTCTTCACAGCGTCTCCTCACTTGTTTTGTTACGCTGATTGCCTGAAGGGTTGTCTGTAAATGCTGTAGTCCCGCAACCAACCATGCATTAGCAGGGTTGAGACTCCACACAAATGAATGGAAATATGATTTCAAGGGGGAGTGGTTAACCAGGCTATGAGAGTCTTTGACTTTTTTGAAGTCAAGAATGTATAGAGAAGATCAAATAATTCATTCATTGAGAGTCCTTTGACGAATGACTGTGAGCTTCAGTTCTTGAGAGATTTCCACGACTCTCTACCATATTGCCGAATTTCATGTTAAACGACAGCACAGAACTGCCAAAACTGCGAAAAATGGCAGAATCTGTACAAAAACAACAATAATCTTCGCCCCTTCGGGCTTGACCCCTAAAAAGAAATAAACAATATTACAATATTATAAATGCACCACGGCTCTGTGTGTACGTACGTATGTCTGTACATACATCTGTAATAATAAAACATATCTACTGTAAGATCGCTGAAGAAGGAAAGACCAAGCAAATAAATTATAATTGACAACGATCATTAAATAATTAATGAATTAACACTCTTGATCGCCCGGGGGTATTTGGAACCATTGAATCAATGCGCCCAACGATTTTCAGCTTCAGAGCCCATTTCAAGGTGGCACGGCGCCATCTTGGAAAGTGCTAGATATAGCTAGATGTAGCCAAAAGAGTTTGGAAAATGGCAATTCTCCTGAATGCTGCCTTCGGGTACGGCATGGAAAGAGTTTGCATTTCTTTCACCTTAGTAAAAGCTGCATTCATTCATTGTAAAAGGGCAGCTGGGACTCAAGCCCTCTTTGATGACTATGTGTGTGTGTGTGTGTGTGTGTGCGCGTGCCTGATACAGAATGAGTAGTATTTAAAATTTCTACAACAATGCACGTTTACATCTGGATGCAAACAAGAGTTTGTAATAATCTGAACAGTTTCTCTAGTAATCTGGTAACACACATCATGGCATCTTTCTCATCTGAAGTGTGGAAAATGTCCAGCAGGGACTGGATCGGGTCAGGACTTTGTCCACTGTTGGCCTTTTCACGCACAACGGGAGACTTTTATTCATTTCCTCGCAACCGAATATACGACACAAGTAAACTCCTCCTGACCCCTTCCTTCACTGGGCGGCGGTGTAAACATGTGTGAGTCTGCTTTTTTTCTTCTTTTATTTCATCCCGATATGAGTGGTTTATAAAGTCTAATCTAAACAGGAAGTGGTGCTGGGGATGAGATCCCATATCTTCACTCACCGGGATGTGAAAACCAACTGTTCTCCGCTGGAGGGGACTCAAGAACATCATCGGGACCGAAACATGATGAGGTGTGGGTTTTAGCAACAATAAATGTGTGTTTGCACTTTGCACACGCACACCCGTGTGATTAAAGGGATTAAATGTAATCACTCACCATGTGTGTGTGTATGTGTGCGTGCGTGTGTGTGCATGTACGTGCGAGTGTAGTTTAAGATAGTTGCAGATAGCAGGGGTCAGGCCAGGCCTTTCTTATTTCATTTTGACTTTATGTTTTCAATTTCATTCTGATTAGTTTTAAAGTGGGTCTGCTAGTTCAGTTTATATACTTTGTTTAGAAAAGGCTTTAGTTTTTAGTTCCGTTTGTCTGATGAGTTTTAGTGTTTTCATTTTGTTGTTATTGTAGTGTTTGTCATTTTGTCTCGGCTGAGATTCAAAAAGATAAACTCGACAAAGCATCATGCCGTTAAAAAAGGACCGTCACATTCAACCACAGTGAACCCCCAGCTGGTGCAGATCTGAAAACTCACAACACGTGGCAACGCGGTGACATTCTAAATCCAACACGGGTTGTGACCTGTGCTTAGTTATAACCACGTCCCCGAGCAGGCATAGTTTACTGAGGTTAGGGTTAAGGTTAGGTTTAGGTATAGTTTTACTGAGGTTAGGTTTAGGTTTCTGGTGTCCTGGTGGCGTCCTTGCACAAACAGTGTAGGCTTTGGTATGACGCGGCAACGCGACAGTGTGAGCTTGTAGATCGGCTATTTTTGGCATTTACAGTAGAGATTTGGTGGGGCATACAGTACATATTTTAAAGCAAACATTTTTGCTTCTGGGGGGTCCCTGGAACAACATATAGCAGCCAAATAAATATTGAGAACCAACGACATGGAAACATGATTTCAGAAAACAAATTTAGAAGGCATTTGTAGAATCGGCCTCAGGTCTTAATGGGTTAAATGGAAATGAGTGTCCTCTCCTATATAACCCCACTCATTACACTCCCACAGGCCGACGTGTTTTTATTAATTTAACATTCATTTAACATTGTCCATTGGTTTTATTGGAGTATATTTTCATTTGGTTGCATGGATTTATTAAAAGGATTAAGGAACATTAAAATATATTTCACATCAGCAGTTAAATGTCATTGTCAAATGTCAATAAATAACAGAGATTCAAGAGAACAAATTGGAGAGCTTCACTTTCATAATCATACCCTGCTGGAGCAGCAGAGAGAAGAGGAGTAGGAGTGGAAGATTATTACAAAACAACATGGAGGTCAGCCAAGAACACAGATGGAGAGCTGGACTCTGTCTGGGGTCCAGCTGTGTGTGTGTGTGTGTGTGTGTGTGTGTGTGTGGGCGGGGGGGGGGGGGGGGGATGAGAGCAAGAGAGAGTATGACCAACTCCTGCTGTTGGTCATACTCACTAATTGGTCCAAATGCACAAATTCATACTGTGTCGTATGACCTCATGTATAGAGTATATACAGTATAAGCTACATGTGGTATGGGTCTTATTAGGTTCAATTAAGGTTCGAGGTCAGGTTACTTTATTTCGTCTCTGAGGAATCATTTGTCTTGGAGACAAAAGGGACTATCTTTCTGTTTCTATCAATTGCTCAACGCACGAAGCCTTGAATTGCATTCAAGGAACCAACATAGTATAGTTTAAGTTGCTGTTTAATGGTATCGCAATGAAAACTCAGTTTTGAAGGTTTTAAATCAACAAATACTATGACATTTTTGTTTTGCATGATACATTTTTGGGTTAGGGTTAGAGAGGGAGACTAACCGACTGCACTAGACGTCTGGTGTTTTTTCTTGCAGACAAGGCAATGTATGTACTGTCACTTTTAAAGCCTAATTTATACTTCGTGGCAGGTTTGGTGTCACACCAGAAATAGCCTAGAAGATCTACACACTCACAAAGTGTCGCGTCGCATAGGGGTGGGACGACATGGGTACCTCACAATATGATATCTGTGATATTAGGCCTTCGATATTACATATTCAATATATTGCGATATAGCGATATTCAATAATTGCAAGAGATTACATCAACGATATATCACGATATCTGTAACTGAAAATGAAAAAAATAATCATAAAAGGCAAAAAACGGGAATTATGAATTTCATTCCAAAATCTTACCAAGATTTACAAAATCTCACAAACTGGCCAATAAGAACATGAATCTTGCCTCCTCCAAACAGTAAAACAGAGACTGCAACTTGTCCACAACTAGTCTGTCCACAACAATGGGTAGCCTACTACTACAATACTAACTAATCAACATCACGAAATTGGGAAGACGATACGATATAGTGATATATCGCGATATATGGACAAGTTCTTCATTTACATCACACACGCCAGTCACTGGTGAGTTTAGACGCCACAATACCTCCGCTGAGATTGTCATCATGGATAGGACGAGGATCGCAGCTTTTATGATGCTAATAAATGTTCCCTCTCTACACCCAACTCTGGTCCATAGCTCTAATGCCTTCATTAGAGCTATGGTACTGCGCTCGCATGAAATGCAGACCAGCCTCTCGACTGTAGCGAAATTAAATAAAATGCACTTTTTGGCCAGAAAGGGATTTTTTTTCACCTGAAGAAAAATACGTTGTTACTCCACTGCACCCTCTACTGATATTGCAAAGAGAAAACCCCATGGACAAGATTTTTCCTTCCGGTGAAAACAAATCCATTACTGTCCAAAAAGTCTGCGTTGTGTTCACATACAGGGCGGGCCCGCACTGATCACGGGGGGAGTCTGTGATAGACAAAAAGTTATTTTGGGGTGTGAAGTAATTTCTTTAACCATTACAGTATCACATTGTGGGCACAGGAAATGCCAATGGGATGGATCAAGTGAAGAAACAATCATTTATATTATTATTATGTCGCTATTAGGTTATGGTGTTATACAATGTGACCTTGTGAGGGTCCGCTGAAACGTGAAACCCACTAAAGGCTCGTTTACCATTAGTCAAAATGATGTATGACAAAAATTATGTATTTTAAACCAGAAAATAACATGAGACATGTCGTTAGCCTTAAGTACAGTGTAGACAAACACACAGTAATGATTTCCAGCCACAATGATTTGGTACGGTAATAATTTCCGAATATACGGTCACCAGCACAAAGGTTGCACTGTGTACGCACGCGCATCACACACACACACACACACACACACACACACACACACACACACACAACATACACACACACACACACACACACACACACACACACACACACACACACACACACAGCTGTTGAATAATGGCCGTTTCCTCTCCAGACCAGACAGACTCACCATGACACCAGCGCACACACACACATACACAAGACACTAAACTGGGTCAAGGGTTTTTAAGTCTGTGTGTGTGTGTGTGTGTGCGTGTGTGTGTGTGTGTGAGAGAGAGAGAGAGAGAGAGAGAGAGAGAGAGAGACAGGACCAGTTGATAAACTTCAAACTCCATAGATGGATGGACTGACCTCTGCATCGTTTCCTCTCCCAAGAGGACCAGGTTAATTTTAGAACTCCGACACGGTGCCCCCAAACTATTACAGTACCTCGACCACCACATAAACTGACTGTAAACGTGAAGTTAATGTCAGACAAATGAGATTCTGTCATGATATAAGGAACTACCCTGAAAGGTACAAAGGCTTGTGCAATGCCGCTGATGAAGCACAGATAGTGGCTCAGTGGATACAATCTCACGACCAGATGTGCTTTTTGTGAGAGCATGAAAGGAGCCGCCCCATACACTATAGAGCGTCGCAGTTCCGCCCCCTCGAGAGACCCGGAAAAGTCGCCTTGTCGTGACAAATCATGACAACAAACACAATTTTTCCGGGCCAAACAAAGAATTAGAAAGTAGAAAAAAACGGCAGGTTACAACACTTTTTGTTGTTGTTTTTCTTCTTTGTAATTATTTTGTTTTGTCCAAAATATTGTGTGTGTTGTCATGAATTGTCACGACAAGAGTTGGCTTCGTACGATGCTTAAAAAGGTCTTTAAATAAATACGTTTTGAAATGTCTATGGGAAAAACGCATTGGGATTCATTTCCTGGGTCTGGCGTCGTCAAGAAAGGTGGCGGGACTGCGACGCTCTATAGCGCTGATTTCTAAACAAGTAACTCAATATGTAAAATGATTTTTTTAGTAATACTGTCCCTGCCGTCAACCAGGCGAATATCCCACGGAGACTGTTACAGATTTTACGGAAGATGCTTCTAGTTTGACCACATCAAATGCTCTAAATTAATAACCGAATATAGACGATCTCTCTAAAATGCGTCGCACATTGAGAGCGTGTAGATTGAGCATGTTTTCACTGTGCAACATGCCTCCAAAGAAGACACGATGCTGATGGCTTCTATATGGATTCAAAATTAAATCAGTCGTGGCGACTGGGAACTTTAATCCATGTGGGTTTAACTGAACTCTGAGAGTTACAAATGGATAGCATAGCCAGTTTCAGTTCCTTCCAGTTCAAATAAACAGTGACGTGCACCATTTCAATACAAGACAGGCAAATCAGTTATATTATATCACCCAATGGGCATGCGTTCCAACGTCCCAACGAGTATCGTTGGAATAAATATAACAAAATCAATTAGATGTACACGTTTATTCTGTTACATGTAATATTTCCTGTAAAATACAGATGTATATTTACATATTGGTCATCAGATTACAATATCACAGGTATGAAACGGATCAATAATTAACATTAACGTCAAATCTAAATTCTTAATTACATAGTTCAATATAATATATATATACATACTCTATTCAAATTATAATGCACAAATTGTCTTGGCCATCAGATTACTATATCACAGATATGAAATAGCTTGCTGTTAATTAAATATTCTGGTTCAATCTGAACTCTTAACTGGTTCCCTGCAGGTAGTTTAGAATAGTGGGGACCTCCTAGGAGTCCTTGAGGGGGTTCAAGGGGGTCCCCAGCTAAATCAGTTAATGAAAGCATGAAAATCAGTCGAACCACTTTATTACCTCTAAAAAATATATACATCGGCTATTAGCCATCGGACCAGCGTTTCTCATAGCTGTCAGGGCTGTAGCCGTCGGACCAGCGTTTCTCAACTAGCGGGTGGGGGGCCGAGCGAAAGTCATCAAGGGACTCGCGCGCCGTGTAAAAGCCACAAAGGCAGAGAGAGTACACAAAGTGTCTACGCGAAAGACCGTGATGACTCAAACCTGACATGGGAATGTGGTTGACTGTACCGTTTTACTATTTGTAACCATAGGCGTACACACTATAGAGAGGGAGCGATACGATAGGCGTCGCTCTTCACTACAGGAGGCGCCGTCGGGAACGACTTGGACGCAACTCCTAGAATCTATTCCTAGGAACGCCCCTGGCTGTATCGCGGCTGACGGTTCTTTTTCATTTAAATTAGGAACGGCAGCTGAGTCACAGAATCACACACGCCGTGAATAATAGCACCGTGTTTTCACGAGCCTTGGTTTCTACAGAATCACACGCCGTGAATAATAGGAGCATGTTTTCATGTGCCTGGTTTCCAGCAATTTAAACAAACGCTGCCTGTCAATGTAAGTGTGTTGGACTAGTGTGGATTCTATCCAGGGTTTGTGCACAAGGCACAACAGCAGGGAATACTAGAAAGATGCAATCCTGCGGAATTGCGAGTGTGGTTGCCTATCTCCATAGGAAACCACACTATTATAGGCAAAAGTGTGACAAGAGTTTCACTGAGTTGGGTGTGTCACTGTATACTGTCCAATCCGATGCACAAAAGTTATTGCACGATGTAAACGTTTTCACGATTTGCAGTGCAATAACAATAGTCTGCTTGCACTTCAACCATACTAATTATATTTAAAAAGCTTCCCAACAAGACAAATAAAGAAACAGAAAGTGTCCGTCGATAAGTTGTACGTCCATTATAGATGTACTATATATATCGTACCATCCAGATTGGTTAAGTACTAGGGATGAACAGATACGGAACTTCTGAGCTGATGCCATACTAATGTTTGTTTGTTTGTTGTTATTTATTCCTTGTTTGTGTCAGGGAAACAAATACAGAGCGCTGCTCACTTCACACGAGTGTGATTTTTTTATCTACAGCCTGGTACAGTAGGCTGCAGATATCCAACACGCCAACAGAGCCAGTACAGAATGCACGCATCGCAGTTAAGCCCAAACCACACCAGCTGCAACTCCTTGGGACAAAACCGTTGACCTAAAACTGTTCTAGGTCAACCACACCAATGCAGCTCATTAGTTGCATTGGTGTGGTTGACCTTAAAACGGTTTTGTCCCAAGGAGTTGCAGCTGGTGTGGTTTGGGCTTCAAACAACAGAATAATCATCTGCCATCAGTGAGTGTGATTATGCCAGTGCCAGTCAACGAGGCAAATATCAGCCGATACCGGTGTGCGGACGGCATATTGTTTCATCTTTACTGTACATGAGTGGTTAATTAGATTGGCTAAAATATCATTTTATTCATTAACATAAAAGCTGGATTGTAGCTCTTAATCCGGTTGAGAACCACTGGTCCACATTTGGCTCAATTTCCCTAATCTATTCCATCAACGTGTCCCTTCAGTTCATAGCTACTGTGTTATGCTCCTCTAGTTAGGAGATGCTCAGGTGATTTTGGACTGGACGGTAGGGTCCGGACGCCTGCGTTGTGGGTTCTACAGTTTGGCATGGAGGGATCTGACCTCAGGGGGTTGTGGGTTCTACTTGCAGGGATTCAGGTACCTCAGTGGGGGTTTTGTGTTCTACAGTTTGGCGTGGAGGGATCCGACCTCAGGCTTGTCGAAGCAGAAGTCCTTCCACCAAGACGGACGCTCCAGAACCTTGTTGCCCTGCATCACCGTGGACCACAGGTTCTGGTACAGCTGCAACAGGACACACACACACACACACACACACACACACACACACCAGGACAACGTTACAGTCACAAGTTACGACTCAAATGTCCCCACAAGTAGGCTAAAGCAGATTTGGACAATTTGACATTGTGAGGACCATTTTCCTGGTCCACTTTGGCACCTTATGTTTAACCTCATGTACATACACCGGTATATGCTGGTCTTATTACCCGTGTATACTGTATACACAAAAGTAGATATCTTCATTATCATTTCTTTGTTCCCTTTGACATATTTGACGTATTCAATGTTTTAATGCTTCTCCCTTTCTGAAAATAAATCATAAAACAAACGACAGAGCTTGCACAAAACGTGAATGTGACCCACTTTTTTCTTACTAATTTCACACCGAAGCCGTTTCTTTGAAAAACAAAACAACGAAACGGTACGTCATGCAGTAGGGCCCGTAATGCATCCGTCTGTCTCTCTGCTATCAGTTACACACTGCAGTGTAAACAAGACCCTCGAGAGGTTGTTGTTTTTTTGCATCAGTATTACTTCGTGCCAGACCTCGACAGTCATGCTCCGCTAACCAACCAACGCTCCACATCTTCTATCGATTACAACAACAGCCAAGCCAGATCTTAATGATCGACCGTGAGCTCCGCTACAACAAGGAGAAGAACCGTCTGCACACAGCGCTGCTCACGCAGCAAATGTTTGTTTGTTTGTGTGGCTAACCAGAGGCTTAGTCCCCCCTCCACTTCACCGAGAACTGGAGGGGCTTCTGAGAGAATCCCCCCCCTCCCCAAAACCCCTCACCCCCCCTAGACACCCACCAAACCCCTCATCCTCCTTAGACACCCACCAAACCCCCCGCCCAGTGAGTAAAGATGACTCCTCGTGTTGCAGTGTCTCCAATTATTATTCTCTTTGCGGGCGTCTTGTTTTCGCTGTGTTCACAGTTTACAGGAAAGAGTGATGATTCATGAATGAATAAGTAATGGGATTTATTTTAATATTATATTATATAGAAACACTAATAGAACGCTCGCACACTGTACTGTAGGTCTTCAATGATTAAGTGCTTTATTGCACCCAAACAAATTGCTGACGCTCTGTCTTCATCGGACACGTTTCCCTTCATTTTCATTGAATAGAGTGCCAATCCCAAACTTTTCTCAATCAGCCGCATGGTGGCCAATCATGATGCAACTCCCCATACACTGTAGGGGCTGGTCTAGATAGGGGCGGGGCGCCGCAGAGATTTGCACACGCCCCGATTGGATCTCTCCCTGATCTGTCAGTCACCTTCGGCCCTTGGAAATACATTTTCTTTTTTATGTCCACAGCAATGTATTCAGAACCGATTTGAGCCCCAGCACCCTCTGGCGGTCAACTTTGAGTGCCATACATAGAATAATACACAAACAAATCTTTTACAGACTCGCTCTCTCTGCAGCTCAGCTAATTAACGACAAAAGGTGCAGAGTTCAAGCAAATAAATAACAACTAAAAGGTCTGCAGTGTCCAGAAAAAACAAAACATTGACGTAAAACGCTTCGGGGATTATCGCTTCATCGGTGCCAGAACAAGATGGAGTGCACACACGACCTGGCTCCAATTATACCTTAATGAGTACCGTAAATCTCCTAGCGTAGGTACACCCAGATAGCATGTCAAATGGCTACAGCCCAGACGGCAGGCCATAATATGATACCGTCTCTGTTGGGTGGAAACCTTACATGTCCAAAACTGGTACTTTTCAGTATTATTGAAAAGGTAAATGAAAAACACATCGAGACACGCGTCGAGACACTTTTGTGTGACGCTGTAGTATATGGTCAAGTAGGACATTGACTCCTTCACTGCCACTGACATGTTTTTTCCAAGGCCCAGAGTGCCAACGCATCCAAACTGTGTTTTCAAGTGATTACCGCTTGATGGCGATCAACTTTCGCAAAGCCTTCCTCTGCCGTTGCCTTCCTGTTTATTTTCCTGGGGAAAATGCCTGTATGTATATATTTTTTTAATATGGAGATAAGAGGTTTCTGCCCGACAGAGACAATATGGAGAGACTATAACAATATTAACATTTATACAGCGCTTTATCTTGATGCGTCGAAAAGCACTTCATCATCTCAAATGACTGTACAATATGTAGGCGATACAATACGCATAGATCATGGAAGCATATAGGAAGCAGAAGCTGACAAAAAGAGGAGGATGGAGAGGGATTTTGTAGATACTACTGTATACAGTAAATGGTAAATGGTGCATCTATGTAGTGTTTTCAAGGCGCTTTATTGTGCATTTATGCATTACATTCACCCATTCACACACACATTGAAACAGGTTTACATAGATTGTGCATTACAATCCACACATTCACACACCGATGGCGGAGATAACCATCCAAGGCACCACCCTGCACAATGTGCACATCGGGAACAATTATGGGATTCAGAGTCTTGCTCAAGGACACTTGGACACTAACTCTGGGGGACCTGGGACTCTGCAGTTCCCTTGGGAGACGCTCGGGAGGCACCCCTTACCACCTGAGGTTTAGGTGGTACGGGAACCGATGCCTCCGCCCTAAGCTGTCTCCTTTCCAAGTCAAGGAGCAGCGGTTCCACTCCGAGTCTTCACGGGTGACTGAGTAGCAGACCATCTTGTAACTACCGCACTCTGACTTCTGGTGCGCTATCCACTCAGGTCGACATAATGAAAACAAAGGTACAGGGTCGCACACAGTGGTAAGAGTGAATTTCATTTTATAAATCTTTTCTACATAATAACTGAATGACAGACGTGATGTGGAGTTTTATAAATATTTGGTGAAATGTTAGTTTTTTCCTGTTTGTGTGAGTTCTTTCTACCGTACTTTCTGTCATCATTTAGAGTTTTGGAGCCTGTGCACCTGGCCTTGTGCGCACGCACACATACACTTACATCTAAACAGAGCAATCCAAAGAAATCCTGGGCGGTCATGGAAAGCTACGGCTGTGTGCATGTGTAGTCAGTGAAAGCCAACAGCAAAGCTGATGGTGTGTTTATGAGTGACTCAGTGTGTGTGTGTGTGTGTGTGTGTGTGTGTGTGTGTTTTAGTAGCTCTGAGGATGTCTAATCTAACTGAACACTTCACTCCCAAACAAGACGTCTCCAAAAACAACTGGCTGTGTTGTCCTGCATGTAATCTGTCCCTATATTCATGCTCCCTGGATGAAGAACCTTACTGATTATGTGTTCTTTTTGTGTGTTTTATTTTTATTTATTTTGTTGTGTTTTTGCAAATGAATGTCCTACGTGATCATACTACAGCGTCACACAAAACAAAAAAGCACAAAAAGTTGCAGAACGAAACGAGGCACGAAGTGGCGCGCTTCGAGCTTGTGGATCTGCTGCTTTTGAATTTGAATTCCGAAAAGTAACAGTTCTTTATCGTCTCACTGACATTAAATGAAGCCTTCACACAGACTTAGTGTCATACAGTAATGTCATTAGTCTGGCAGTCTGTCCAGTTTGACAAAAATATTTCTTGACACTTGTTTATAGAGTCATAACAGAAATGTCATCGTCATAACGCCCACTGACTGCTCAGTGACCCGGTCCGGTCACACATCACGCTGTTTGGGCTGTGTTGGACTGAACTCTAGGGACAGTCTGTTCTACATCAGGTCCTATACTGAGGCGGACATTTGTATTCACACATACAGCTACAGGTTAACCAACCACATGAACCCTAGCGTCCCTATTGTATACATGACATAATAGACGAACATTCAGCTGAAAATGGTTAAATGTCTGAAAATACACGTTAAACAAACATGAATCCAACACTGATGACAGCGATGTCAAACAAGTCTATGAAGCTACCTGTGAAATATATGAAAGTAAGTTTAATCTGCAACACAATTTGCACAATCATAAATCTGCGCTAATTCCACACCCCCATCTTCCGTAGCATTGTGCTACGCTAACACTGCTCCCACTTTAACTCCAAACGCGACGGCGCTCCGGGTGCCTCCACTCCCCTTGCGCGACATTGGTCTGTGCTCTGGCATCAATGGAGGCTTCTGTCTTTTGTTTGGCATTAGACTTGAATTCTAGTTTAATACAATATTTAGGGGAGTCCCTTCTTGGGCTGAAAATACGTCGAAGACCCCTGCTCTAAAGGTTAGCAATGCTACAACCACAGTTGTTGGCTACAGATTTGTGGGCAGCATACTGGTACCATTTATGATAAGTCCCTGCCACTGGGTGTAAAGATTGTATTCGTTCATAGTAGGACATTTAAGCCTGCTTCTAAATACTGGAGTCATGGCTGAAAAGACTATCTAGGCTGTATCTTCTAATGAGCATGAGTGACGAGCAATTATATGAAGATAAGGTTGGGAATAGGTAAAGTGCTCCATTGATTAAAGTATTTTTCAGTCATTAGCTCTACTTGGTCATTCTAATTTGGAGTCAATTAGTGCTATCTTAACACATGATCTGTCTGAGCTAAGTTTGCGCACGCACACTTGTGTAGCAGAGTAGGCCTCTCCCCCGGTCCATAGGGGTATCCCTTTGGTCTAGTGGTTAAAGGACCACTTCACCACTTTTCAACCTATCTTCATATAATAGGTCCTCACTAATAATCATGAAAAAATGGCACGATTTTTTTGTCTGTGTCTCATAGGACGGCTGTGGGCAGTTTAGAAACCGTCTTCCAGTGACATCATCATTAGGCAGATTTTTTTACAAAAATATTTTGATTTTCGTGAGAACTTTGGCTTCCATTTTCGCATTGAACTTTTCAGGACTAGAAAGCCTGCAGTTTCTATTGGCTTGTATTCCCCATCGATGATGTCACTGGAAGACGGTTTCTGAACTGCCCACAGCCCTCCTATGAGACACAGACAGAGTAGAAAAAAATTGCACCATTTCTTTCATGATTATTAGTGAGGACCTATTATTTGAAGATAGGTTGAAAAGTGGTGAAGTGGTCCTTTAAGATATTGGACTTTAACGCGTTAGACCCGAATTCGGAGTGTTACGCATGCACGCACACACTCACCTTGGGTGTAGACGCACACGCACACACACACTGTACACAGTACACACAAACACACACTGTACAGTACACGCACACACACCTTGGGTGTGGGACGTATAATTCCTGATGTTGAACACATTCTCTGCACATCTGGCTTGTGTTTAAAATGTCAAAGTAATTAAATCCAGAGACGACCAAACACACTCAGGAGAACAAGAATGAAGTCACACACACACACACACACACATTGTGAGCTTGTAGATCTGTCGTGCAACTATGTACAAATCGGCATAACTCCAACCTCAGACCTGATGTCTGAAACATGCACGCATGCGCACGCACACACACACAAACAACACACAGTCTGTATTTCAACCCTACATCTTACTCATCTTCTCCCTCTCACACCTGCTGTCTGACTAGCAGCAGACAATGACTTTTTGGGGGCAGACAACAAGCCCTGTGTTGTGTAGCAGTGTGTGTGTGCGTGTGTGTCCTGCATGGTGACAGCATACTGTATGGTGTTTGGGACGTCCCGACTCGAGGTGCAAAAACTGGAAGACAGCGATAGGCAAGAGCTATGTCTGTCTGTCTGTCTGTCTGTCTCACTGACTCACATGGGTTAGGAACACAACAACACTATGACGTGGTACTCTGAGCTGTGATTGGCTGGGGGTGGGGGGGGGGGGGGTGAGAGTGGTAGGGGAGACAGAGAGGGACAGGGAGAGATGGAGAGAGAAAGAAAGAAAGAAAGAAAGAAAGAAGACAGAGACAGAGAGAGATGGGGAAAGGGGGGCAGAAAGAGACAGGGAAAGAGAACGAGAGAGAGGCAGAGAGGGAGGTAGAGGAGAGAGTGCTTTTAAAACAACCCTGGGCCAATATCACATATCAAAGGCAAAGTACCGGCATTGTGGACATTCCATCACCCATGTTTCATTTACACATGACCTGTGACCTGGAAGTTATCTAGAGATGAACCACTTAAACACCATAATATACTTCATTGGCCGGGTATAGCATATAACTTTGTAATGCTGTGCACAACACTCTTGAAAACAAAGATATTGCATCGTGGGTTTGAGCTGACAGGCCATTATTGATGTCAATCAATCAAGTCAAGTCGCCTAAATTCAAGTGGCAGATGCCTTTTTTATATTTAAATTATATATTTTTAGATCTACCTGCACAGCCTTTGTGATCTACATACATGACGTAACATGTCGATTTGCTCAGACACACATGAAGTAAATTCTCCATTCATTGTCAATGGCATATAATGTTTGTGTTAGGACAGAAATCTCT
This sequence comes from Protomyctophum bolini, assembly GCF_963924005.1. NCBI lineage: Eukaryota > Metazoa > Chordata > Actinopteri > Myctophiformes > Myctophidae > Protomyctophum > Protomyctophum bolini. The sequence goes on along the minus strand of NC_137881.1, from coordinate 23,775,937 downwards.
ATAGCTGTATATAGGAGGGACTAGAACCCCTCAAAAACACATCTCTATATCTGTATATAGGAGAGACTAGAACCTCTCAAAAACACATCTCTATATCTGTATATAGGAGAGACTAGAACCTCTAAAAAACACATCTCTATATCTGTACATAGGAGAGACTAGAACCTCTAAAAAACACATCTCTATATCTGTATATAGGAGAGACTAGAACCCCTCAAAAACACATCTCTATATCTGTATATAGAAGGGACTAGAACCCCTCAAAAACACTAAAAGCTCAAGTGCATCCTACAATATCACTGTAGTGCTCAAAGTCAAAGAAGGTGTGACTGTGGTGTGGTGTGGTGTGGCTGTCTGTCTGTCTGTCTGTCTGTGTTCCTGGAAGAAAGGCAGAAGAGTGCCAAAGTACCACAGTTGTTCTTCCAGTAATGAGACACACCCCTATAAAAGGGGCGAGAGAGAGAGAGAGAGAGAGAGAGAGAGAGAGAGAGAGGTGGGGGAGGAGAGAGAGAGAGAGAGAGGCAGAAAGACTGAAATGCAAGGGAGCGAGAGACCGAACAAGTGAGAGAAACAGAGGAATGAATAGACAGACAGATCGAGGCCAGTGTCTGTGAGAGTGAGAGTGTGTGTGTGTGTGTACACGCGCACAAAATGTATAATAAAGCACTTGTGTGTTTCAACTGCCATGTTCACGCGCAATAATGAAAACAAATGCCTTTTTTAATACACCAGATGTTGTTGTTGTTGTTGATGAGGGCAGTTAAGTAGAGAAGTGACCATTTTGGAAGTGGGTTGTTACATTTGACCACAGTCTGGAAGAGGCATTCCTTACCATGGTATTAAGCATGCTAATATACAGCTTGGTTATGAATGTAAACGGCTTGTGTTCATATATTTGGAAGCCTCGGGTAATGAGAAATGAGAAATAATATGTTATGCATTTGCTACTGTTTGTGTTCAAGAAATACTTAATTAAATATAAACGCAAATATGTTATGAGGGTGTGTGTGCGTGTGTGTGCGCGTGTGTGTGTGTGTGTGTGTGTGTGTGTGTGTGTGTGTGTGTGTGTACGTGTGTGTGTGTGTGTGTGTGTGTGTGTGTGTGTGTGTGTACGCGCGTGTGCATGCGTGCGTGTGCGCATGGTGGTCACCTGTCCGTCTGCCATGCCGATGGGAGAGTTGAGGAAGAAGTCCGGAGGAGCCACCACGTCCACTAGAGACACAGCGTCGTCCTTCAGCTGGACGAGAGACATAGAGAGAGAGAGAGAGAGAGAGCAAGAGACAAGATGAATACATGTAAAAGGCATAAAAAGAACCAGAGAACGACAGAGAAGAGACATAATGTACTGTGAAGGCCTGAGACTTGAACAACTAGAAGGGTGAAAAGGGGAGAACACATGAAAAGCATTTATATACTGTATATAGCACCTTTATCCAAGCTAGACTAAAGCCTGTAAACGCTAAATGGACTTCATTTACAGTGCTAGAGTGGTGCCCGTTGGGCATTGGCCTGTTACTTGGAACGAGGCAAGTTGGAAATGAATGCCCCACCCAGATATTATGTCTGTGTCCCTTTTATGCCCGACGTCAGAATTATGTCAGATTTCTGTGTCTCTCTATTCCTATATATGCCCAAATATGGAGTGTTGTGATGTCAGAACAGGCCAGTTTAAGGGGTTCTGTGTCAGGCATGCCCAAATATGGAGTATTGTGAGGTCAGAACAGGCCAGTTCCCTATATGGACCCTGGGGGCAGGGGCCCCAAACCAGAGCCCGGGCAGAGGCCTTTTTGGGTGGTTCTGGACGACCGTGGGTCCGGCCGGCTCGAGTCGACACCGGGCACTGCACTCCCTATGGTGGTGTACTGTGGAATGCGTGTGTCGAATTTGACGTTGGTTGGCTAACGGTGGATTACAGACGTACAGACGTACACACAGAGACTTGGTGAATTCATAGTTGGATGTAGTGCTTTTCTCCAAAGTGCTTTGTACTGTGAGCTGCTCTTTTCGGAAATGCTTAGACGACGGGGGAGGCCATTAGGGTGTTCATGTGTCTTGCTCATGGACACTTTGACTAGGGCGAGCCAGGACTCAGCTGGGCAGAGTACAGTACTTGTTAAGTACAGTACTTAAGCAAATGTATTTAGTTACTTTACACCACTGGCACGCAGCTATGGCTGCTCATCGGGTAAAGGAATAGATAAATACATCTGAAGAGACAGAAATCCAAGATAGATATGATAATCCCTCTAATCAGCGACTCTTCTCTTAATAACTCTCATACTGTACTGTATAATGTACTAATCTGAACTGTATACGTCCCCAATTCGTCCGTCTGTACAGTACCTTGTATGTGCATACAGTGGGCGTTGTATGTATAGCAGACAGGCTGCTCTGTATACATTACAATTCAGGTGTTTATTAACACGGACGCTTTTAACCAACTTAGAAAATGAAAGGTTGGAACAAGTGCCTAATATACAGTGCACAGTGTGTGTATGGTTGGATATTGAACGTGACATATTCCTGTCTTTGGACGTTCCGTGAAAAAACACACACATTTGCACTGTGATTAAGTGAAGGTATTACATGTCCTGTTCACTGGATTAATGCAAACCTGCATAGATGTGGATGAATCAATGAAGACAATGCAAACATGCAGACAATGCTTCAATGCAAAACATGTAGAAATGCTAAAATGTGAAGAGTGGCCGCAGGCCCGCAGGGCAACCGAAAGGTTCCCACTGGACTCCCCCAGAGTTGGTGTCGAAGTGTCCTTGAGCAAGACGCTGAACCCCTAATTGATCCTGATGTGCAGGTTGGTGCCTTGCATGGTTTACTCCATGCAAGGCATTACTCCGTGTATGCATGTGTGTGTGTGAATGTAAATGCACAATCTATGTAAAGCGCCTACAGACAGACAGACAGAAATAGAATAGAATAGAATAGAATAAATATTGAGTACCTGTGAGCAGAGTGTAAGAATGGCTGTTTGGACCAATTCAACCGGTTGTTTCCCAGAGAAGAACCCACCTGGAAATACAAACATAGTGCTTCATTAGAAACTCTTGTTTTTTAATGTTTATGCCTTGCTTTTCTTTTCTTTTTTTCGCCATTGCTCTGTAAAGCACTTTGAGCTGCATTTCATGTCATGAAAGGTGCTATACAAATAAAGTTTTATTATTATTACCGGTATGCATGGAACACATGGAGAGAATCTAAAGACCATGAGGCGACTCAGCCTTTTCTGTCATCACCCACAAATTATGGAATGAGCTCCCCTCCCATATCAAACTGGCCCCCACCATCGAGACGTTTAAATCTCGCCTTAAGACGCACCTTTATACCTTGGCTTTTAATTCTCTTTGAGAGTTTCTGTGGTCTAGTTTATTTTTCACTGTGTGATTTTGCTGTTGTTTTCTGTGTTAATGTCCTTTCAGATGGGCAGCGACTGACACGCCTAGTAATTCATTTTCAATGAGCCGTGCGTTTATTTTGGACGTGCGGAGAAGTTGAGGGGTGATTACGCAAGCATATTTTCCCGTAAAAGTGTTGCGCGCGTGCTCGTTTTGTGCGCCGCCGACTAGACTGTTGATCTTTTTTTAACACTATGCGTCCCGTGTCCCTCATGAGCAGACCTGATCCAGACGACAACGCCTGTGTCACACACTCCCTGTCTGAAAGGACCTTAGTGTATTTAGCTTGGGATTTTGTGTGCAGCACTTTGTAAACCTCGAGTTGTAAAATGTGCTATATGAATAAAGTGGATTGGATTGAGAGGACAAGAGGAGAGAAGAATAGAGAAGCAAACAACCCTGGTACAGCGTAGTCATGTGGGTGCTGAGCGGTGTAACGGACCCACAGGTAATACTTTATTGTTTAGTATATATTCAGTGTTGTGAGGCATTGGAACAGGAAGTGTGCCAACAACTGATCACAGCTGATGTGAATCAGATGATTGGGACTCAGCTCAGCTGTGGCACTGTGGTTAAAAACAAGGAAATGCTGCCTCAGTACAGAGAAGACTTGGAACAGACAGCACACAAATGGTGTGGCTGAAGTTGGTTGGTTATGTGGATGGCTAAGGAAAGGGAGGCCAAAGGAACGGTCAAATGCCAACTAACCATGGAACGAACTGATGTCACACACAGAATATAGCACCTAGCTGGAAAGGGGGACAAGGTATTTTATTGATTTGCTTGCACTGTTATTGGTATTTGGTATTATTGTTAAAATGTATGCAGAAGGCTGTTTATGTATTGTGTAATGTACGTTAGTGTTGCATGGAAAATGTATTTTGTGCCTGAGATTGGAACAGTTTATGGATTATATTGTAGTGATTTATGACCATTGATACATTGTATTTTGTTTCTGTCCCAGTTCTACGTTGATCTATGAATAAAGCAACTTCAAAATCATCAGTTCAGACTTCATCCTTAAAAGGCCAGCTGGGTCCGCTACAGTAGAACTTTACCCGAATGGACTCCTCATCATCTACCACCTGCAAGGAAACATGGACTTCTCTCACTCTGAGTCTGACATCTGTACATGGATCTGGTGAACAGACACAAACACAACTTCCATTCAAAGGAACATGCACACAAGGTCAGGAAACTAACTATATGGAAAAGGAACTGAACAAGCTACTAGACTTGCACAAGGATTGTTTAATTACATTTTCAGATGTTTATGATTTCCAAGATTATTTTAGTTTAATTAATAATACATGCAGTTGTCTAAGGGAAATATAGTTTTCTGTGCTAAATTATTTTCTATGGCCATTTAAGGTTTATTCTCCGTTTCTTTTACAAAATGGCAGACGATACAGATTCCGAGGTTGAGCATAAGTTGAAAAGTATTTTTGAACTATATGAACATTGGAAAATGGCAGCACGAATAGTAAAGAAACAGTTAAGGTCCAGCGTTACAGAGAGGGACCCAAGACTTCTCCTTTACACCTTGGAGAAGAGTAAAGACATTTTTGAACTGTATGGTGAAATAATCCAGAAATGCATCACACCACCTGATGGTCTACGAGGCCGAGTGGCTATATGTGAATGCGCTTCAAGAGATCTTTTCAAAGTTGTTGCTGAGAATATGGTAAATGGAAAGTTTTACGGAATGGAAGTGCATAATTATTTTCATGAGTACGAAATTATACGTGAGTAGGAAGAACAAAGGAAAGCTCTGGAAGTTCAAAGACAACATGAGATGGAGAGGCAAGAGGAGATACAGAGGAGGTTCCTGGCTGCTAAGGAGAGGCAACGGAGGGCTGCCGCAGAGAAGAGGGAGCAGCAGAGGCTCTTGGCTGCTGAGCAGGAGCAACAGAGGGCTGCTGCAGAGAAGAGAGAGCAGCAGAGGCTCCTGGCTGCTGAGCAGGAGCAACAGAGGGCGGCCGTAGAGAAGGAGCAGCAGGAGAAACCCCTGACTGCCATGAAGGAGCAGCAGGAGAAACCCCTGACTGCCATGAAGGAGCAGCAGGAAAAACCCCTGACTGCCATGAAGGAGCAGCATGAAGAGATTCAACAAAAGCAGCCAGGCCCAGGTGCGCCGGCTGGTGAGGAAGAAACAGTCATCAAGAAGCAGCTGGAGGTGACGGAGGGAGCAGCAGTGGTGAAGCCTAAAGACTCAGCCCAGCAGGGTGCAGCTACCCTGGCCTCACATCCCAAGGCACCAGGGGATTCGGTGGGAGCGGGTACTCTGCAGGCCGGAGAGGCCGAGCCTAATGCAGTGGCCGCGATGGCCTACAAGGGGGCTACCAAGCAAGACTCCCCGGCAGCAGTCAAAGGGGAACGGAGGCCTAGAGGAGTGCGAAGACAACCAGACAAAGCGCAGGCATCCCTGCCCATCAAAGGGAAACCAGCCATGGCTAGAAGGTTCAAGGCCCAGGACACTAGGCTCCTGGAAGTCAATGCTGAGCATGCTCTCATTGGAGATGGAGTACTCAAGGTGGGAGAAAGATGGTACAACTCACTCTTACCTATTCTAAGAATTTTAAATGCATCTGGGGTCACGTAATTTTAAATCATTTGTGATTTATGTACATTGCTTTTAAATCACTGTATGATTTAGTGGGAGTGTAACGGACCCACAGGTAATACTTTATTGTTTAGTATATATTCAGTGTTGTGAGGCATTGGAACAGGAAGTGTGCCAACAACTGATCACAGCTGATGTGAATCAGATGATTGGGACTCAGCTCAGCTGTGGCACTGTGGTTAAAAACAAGGAAATGCTGCCTCAGTACAGAGAAGACTTGGAACAGACAGCACACAAATGGTGTGGCTGAAGTTGGTTGGTTATGTGGATGGCTAAGGAAAGGGAGGCCAAAGGAACGGTCAAATGCCAACTAACCATGGAACGAACTGATGTCACACACAGAATATAGCACCTAGCTGGAAAGGGGGACAAGGTATTTTATTGATTTGCTTGCACTGTTATTGGTATTTGGTATTATTGTTAAAATGTATGCAGAAGGCTGTTTATGTATTGTGTAATGTACGTTAGTGTTGCATGGAAAATGTATTTTGTGCCTGAGATTGGAACAGTTTATGGATTATATTGTAGTGATTTATGACCATTGATACATTGTATTTTGTTTCTGTCCCAGTTCTACGTTGATCTATGAATAAAGCAACTTCAAAATCATCAGTTCAGACTTCATCCTTAAAAGGCCAGCTGGGTCCGCTACAAGCGGCGACATTCAAAACTCTATATGGCTTGTGCTTATAAGCACGCCCCGCTTCGGTGGAAGTGCCTCTCGCTCGCCTACAACAACTATGGACTAGACCTAAATATACAACTCTATGGACTAGACCACGACGGAGGCCCGCTGTCTCAAGCTAACTTGAGCCATGTGAGACACCACTGAGCGAGCTAAAGAGAGGAGCGAGTTGTGGTGTCGAACGTTGCGAAGTTCGATTGAGCTGACTCAGGGCCGCTGCGACTCGATACACAGAGAATAGTAAATAAGGTTCTGGCGAGAGCGTTTTCCCCAACTGCCACTCAAAGTGGCTACTGGCCAATCACAGCGAGTCCACAGCCCAATACTTTCGAATGAGGCGGTTGCAGAGCGACTGGAGGCCATAGAGAATTAACTACATACCCATGTAAAGCGTAGCCATGTGGTTGCTAAGCGACCAGAGAATGAACTACATTACCCATGTACAGCATAGCCATGTGGTTGCTAAGCGACCAGAGAATGGACTACATTACCCATGTACAGCGTAGCCATGTGGTTGCTAAGCGACCAGAGAATGGACTACATTACCCATGTACAGCGAAGCCATGTGGTTGCTCAGCGACCAGAGAATGGACTACATTACCCATGTACAGCGTAGCCATGTGGTTGCTCAGCGACCAGAGTCCATAGAGAGCACACAACCGTCTGAGGACCTGCGTGAGGCCAGGGGGTGTGTCCGGGTCAAAGGTCAGGTCGTGGAATCGCTGCAACACAGCGTGCTCGATGTAGACAATGGAGAGAGAGCGGCAGTAGTACACCTGGTACGCACACACACACACACACACACACACACACACACACAGAGAGAGAAAAGGCGGGTCAAATGGACATTCTCCTGGGAACCACACAGGACACACCAGTCTACCAGGGCTTGTTTTGTTAACCTCATTCTCAGCCATTGTGCGTGTGTGTGCGCGCGCGTGTGTGTGTGTGTGTGAGAGTGTGAGAGAGAGATTTTGCCATGGTAATGTCCATCCTTCCTGTTGGTATGGGAGACAGAACTCACAGAAGAACCCACACAAACCGCATGCACGCACAAGCACACTCGCCTGCACAGAGCGCTGTACCAACCCTCTGTGTATGAGGGTGCTAAACAATGCTAAGGGTAAGGCCAGTAACACTGTCTACAGACACATCTCTATTCATCTTGCAAAGTTCAACAACAACAAAATACTGTTTCTGATAACATTTCAGGTGAGAAACAGGCCACGCAAAGTAGAAAGTGTTAAAGGGCCACTTCACCCCTTTGGCAACCAGAGCTTATTTTAATCATGTTTAGGACACAAGAAACACTTTCCTGGGGGTTTTTATGTGTGCAATATATATTTTTTCTACATATTTTTGTTCATGAGCAAAAACCTGTCCATGAAAATGTGGTCTACAACTCCATGCAGCGCCCCCCCCCCTCTCCACAAGAAGGAGAAGTGCACTAAAGCATTATGGGCATTGTAGGAATTCAGCAATCCAGTGAAACCCTAGTCAAACACACAGACTTCATTCTTTTTTCTGGCCATAGCGGGCAAATTTCAAATTGTGCTAATACAAATACTATTAACATTGAGTGACTGCAGTTTCTTCCAGCGGTGAAATGTCCCTTTAAGCCAGTGCCAGGCAGCGGAAAATGACCATCTGGGTAATGCCCATCCTTCCTGAGGAATGCACGCACGCACGCACGCACGCACACACATCAAGGTCTGTCATTTCTATGAGAGTTCCAGCAGCCTTTATATTTGGACCATAAATGTGTTGCCTAGCAACGGTCTGTTTGTTCGTCTGTCTCTCTGTTTCCATCACAAAAACAACTAGTTTTTATTATTTTAAATTTGTGCGACCTGATATTAGCGTTCTGGCGATAGAATAGAGACTAGGCTCCCACCCTGGAAAAGACAGATTATTACTTCCGTTTCTCTGCCTTTTTCCGTGCATTCTGTTGGCACTGGCATCAAGCGCCGGAGTCAATGGTGGCATGAAACGAGTTTTAACACTATTTTTAGCCGGGGAATTCTTCAAAATAAAGGCGCTAGAGTGCCAGCAGGATATGGCATATTTTACTCTGAAAAGGCTCACCTTCCGTCCGTCCCCCACCTCACGCTGGTCACGCTAAAGTCTCTCTAGAAGCGTTAATATTCCAAACGAGATGCATGCTGAAGACAGAAATGAAGACTGGTCAAAACCGTGGAGAGCTCCCTAGATTAGGAGTTACGAGTTTTTAATATCAATAAAAAAGACCTAAAGATAGGCATCTTTAGGTCTTTTTTATTCACGTCCAAGGCACCCCGTGGTATTGATTCTAAAGACGTGTATACACGTCCAAGGCATACTTAGTGATTGATAGATTGATAGATTACACCGCGGGGGAGGACGGGCACTTTACCACTGCGCCACACGTACATGCGCCACACGTACATGCGCCACATGTACATGCGCCACACGTACGGGCGCCACATTCTGTTCTTTCTGTTCCATTGAGCATTGTGACACACCAGGCTGTCACGCACGTAGATTGTTGTAATAAATTCAGAGTGCACGAATGGGAGCAGTCAGGTCTCTTTACAGTCTGCTGTACAAGAAGCAGCCAGAGCTTGTATTAAACATGTCAAAACAATCCGAGATGGAGCTGATGAGTCAGACGAATACTGGAAGTATTTTCATTCTCTCTCTCTCTCTCACACACACACACACACACACACACACACACACACAAACAAACATACATGCATGTTTGTATTAAGTTAACATACTTCTGAGGACATCAATCTTTTAGAACGGCCATGACAATATTGAAAATAGCTGGAAGTATAGCAGATCTACAAGCTTGCAACGTGTCACATGCACGCTGCGTTGTGTGAGCTTGTGAATCGACAATTCTTCGGTGCATGATGTCGCTGTACAGCTACCGGTATGTATAAAACAGGGAAGAAAAGTAGAAAACTCAAACCCGAATTTTGGTAACCATAAAACTACCTTTTAGGACCATCCAGGAACAAGGTCGAAATTATAGTAGTGGGGGTATTTGGTCCTCACAAGTATAGTAATACTGTTAGTAATTCTCTCTCTCTACGGTGATAGGGCGGCCGTGAGAGAAGTCAACATCGCACTGTGTGTGTGTGTGTGTGTGTGTGTGTGTGTGTGTGTGTGTGTGCGCGCTTCTGAGAGGGCAGCCAAAACAAACTCTCTCTCTCTCTGACATGCGCACGCACACACGCGCACACACACACACACACACACACACGCTTTATGTCTGATCTTAGAGTGCAACAACCTGACTCACAGACCTGACTGAACAATGAACAGTTACAGTACAATAGAAACAGTATTGCCGATGTCAACTCATAGACACCCGATTAGAAACCACACACACACACACACACACACACACACACAATAAATAATTTCTGTTGGAGATTAAATTAATAATATCTGTATCATATTGTCATTGGGTTTCTGTGTGTGTGTGTGTGTGTGTGTGTGTGTGTGTGTGTGTGTAGCCAGTAGTAAAATATAACAGATGCTACCAGTATGACTTCCATTCTGTTTTGTTTTGTTCTGTTCTCACCCTGATGAAGATCTTTAGTTTACCGGTCCAAACATGTTGGCAATTTTTATATAATTACCGGTAACTTTCTTTAAATTTCACATCCTCTCCTCCAGATTTTTTGAGTGCTCAAGTCTCCTCTTCTTTTTATGATTATCATTTTAATGAGCCAATGTGAATTGGAATGAGTTGATTTTATTCATGTCGCTCTCCACCACTCGCCAGCATTCTGAGCCATACAGCAAAACGGACTTAACCGTTGCTGTTATACAGTTTGATCTTCGTTTTAAGGCTGCATTGCTTAGATTTCCAGATGGTCTGGACTCGGAGGCTTGCAAATGTGCTGCGAGCTTTTCCGAGCCTCATACTGATGTCCCTGCTGCACGCATTGTCTGAAGGTCTGATTACTTTACAGTTATCAAATGTTTCCTATATTTATATTTTATCATATCCTGTTTTGACCCCCTGGCTTAATTGAGGATTTTGTTTAATGGAGAGTGTACAAATGGAACCAAATGGACCCTTACAGGTCTAAGGTCTGTAACTCAGAGTGTACAAATGGAACCAAATGCATGGACCCTTACAGGTCTGTAACACAGAGTATACACATGGAACCAAATGGACCCTTACGGGTCTGTAACTCTGAGAGTGTACACATGGAACCAAATGGACCCTTATGGGTCTGTAACACAGAGTATACACATGGAACCAAATGGACCCTTATGGGTCTGTAACACAGAGTCCATTTGTTTGCACACGCTCAAGAGTTACGGTGGTCCTTGAAATGAAGAGAACCACTGGTATTGTAAATGGTATAGTGCATTTATATAGCGGTTTTATACAAAGTGCTTTTCATAGATTACATTCACCCATTCACACACATTCATACACCGATGGCGGAGGAAACCATGCAAGGCACCAACCTGCACATCGGGAGCAATTACTGGGGTTCAGAGTCTTGCTCAAGGACACTTTGGCACTAGCTCTGGGGGAGCCCGGGATCGAACCGGGAACCTTGCGGTTCCCAACATATTAACTCTGTCAGGGTGATAAAAACCGGTTCCAGAAACTGTTCCAAATGTGACGGAACCGATTCCGGTTTGTCCGCAGTATGCTAGCATTGTCTAAATACTTTAACGTTATGTAGAATGTTTGTAGAAGTGGCTTTTATTGCTGCTCAATGTCATCGCCATACCAACGACCATGACATACATATTTTCAGGCATGCACACACGCACGTGCACAAACACACACACACACACACACACACACACAGTAGACATGGTTCCACAGGATACCGTTACAGTTACAACAGTGAGTATATCATCACATTCACATGTGCTCGTGATCTAACTAATAAACACACGCATGCATGCACACACACATGCACACAAAGTGAACTAAGCAACGTAAAACACTAACTACACACCTATAAACTCTCCTTCACCCTTCCCACACACACACACACACACACACACACACTCTAACATGAAACAGATGGTGGAGAGACTGGAGACAGTCAGCATGGCTTCAACAATAATGTTTAAATGTCATAATGAAAACACGCTTTGGCATTTTTTTATATTTGATTGCCCAAAACAGAGATCTCTGTCTTTTAATGCTTTATATATATATATATATATATTCGATATCAGAGCGCACTATCACTGTCCATGAGCGTCTGTTGTGCAGTCGATGGTTCTTGTCAGGCCCAGGAAAATGGACCGCAAAGATGTCTATATCAATTATCAAATGATACTATACTATACTGTAACTATACTATACTAGCGCACACACGCACACACACACACACACACACACACACACACACACACACACACACACACACACAGACACATCACACACACACTCCTATACAGTCCAGCACGTGGTGATGTGAGTACGACCAGAGCAGCACACGTGTATGTTACAGAACGTGACTAACAGCTCCACGTGTATGTAGTACACATGAGATGACCTCATGATGTCAACATAGTAGTTGTAATCAGCACGTGTTCTACATCATGTGATGTAGCATACTCTGTGTGTGTGTGTGTGTGTGTGTGTGTGTGTGTGTGTGTGTGTGTGTGTGTGTGTGTGCGTGTGCATGTGTGTGTGCGCGTGTGTATGTGACTGTGTGTGCGTGTAACCCCCATGGTCCAGTTTAGACTTAAAGTTTGAGGGATAATTATTATTATTTTAACCCACTGAGCAATAGTCGGCAATTAGACGTCCTTCTAAAACCGGGCTATAACTGCTCTAAAAGGGAACGTTGTTTTTTTAGGCGTCTAGGCTTAACTCAGACCACTTTTTAAACGTCCATATATAGACCGCCTATAGTTTATCTTTTTCTTTTAATAAAGCAATAAGCCACAAGAGGTCTCAGGTTACCGTGTATTGTATAATGGCTGAGAGGCGTAGTGAGACTCCAACCATTGTAACAGCTGAAATCAATAATAGGCTGATATTATGTATTCTGATACTATTAACCTTAGTTTAAACCATTACATTCTCAGTGGGAAGTTTAACCCATTAGGACCCGAGGCCAATTCTACAGATGCTGTCTAAATCAGTAGTGTGTTTAAGAGATATATAGGGATACAGTATGCTACCGTATAAGATTTTTATAAGTTTTAAATATCAATGTGTAATGTGTTGGCCTACTGTACGTAGCTGTCTAGGGCCGAATTCCAACTCTCAGTGCTCCATGCTCACATTCCTCAATTTAACCACACAAGGAAGGACGCGAGGATGAGACCCTATAAGACGGAGGAATTGATCGGTTTCCATTTGACAGTCCTCAGTGAAACGTTTAATATGAACTGACTCAATGTCTTGTGATGTAATACTTAAGATGTCGTGTTGGACGCAGTATTTCTCTGCTGTTATTACTAGACTAATTAATCTTTTTTATGAATCCCCTTCCAGAGAAGAACCAATGAAATAAAGAGCAATATTAGTGATCTCATCCAGGATCGCTGCTAATCCCTCCTAATAAATGTACTGCTGTTCTAAACGATGTCATCTACTTGTTGGCCTTCCATTCAACCTCATTGAATGTCTAGTCGACAGCCTTTCACATCAAAGTGTACAGCTGAGGTTTGCTACGCTGTCGAGATTACACAAAAAGTGCAACAATTAACACATGCGGATATAAGTAACAGAATTAAATTAAAATAAAACTTCTAACTTCTAGAAGTCAGACAAACAAATCACACCCATGTGAAGTGAGGGGCACTCTATCATACATACATCATCATACATCATCTCATTCTGGCCAATCACAATTTGTGTCCTCACTTTTCTGCCATCATTGTTATGCTCAATTTGTACTTTGCTGAGGGGTGATCAAACCCAGAAAACTGGGCATATAGGACGGAAAACTGAGGTAGGGATAGTGGGGCACACATTTATAGCGTGAATTCTAGATTATTCCATGAAGCTTGGAGCCTCAAAAAGATGATATATTTGCGGTTCTGGTTTCTGGGACTGTGGTTGGGGAACCTTCGGCTGCTAGAGGGCTTACACTGTTTTTGTTGTTGTTGTGGCGGTGGTGCGTTTTCGTATCCATCTCCCCTCCTCCCTCTCTCTCTCTCTCAAGCAAACCTAGACCCATGAGGCACTACTAGAGCTTTCTTCTCTCTCTCTCAAGCCAACCTAGACCCATGAGGCACTACTAGAGCTTTCTTCTCTCTCTCTCTCTCTCTCAAGCCAACCTAGACCCATGAGGCACTACTAGAGCTTTCTTCTCCCTCTCTCAAGCCAACCTAGACCCATGAGGCACTACTAGAGCTTTCTTCTCTCTCTCTCTCTCTCTCAAGCCAACCTAGACCCATGAGGCACTACTAGAGCTTTCTTCTCTCTCTCTCAAGCCAACCTAGACCCATGAGGCACTACTAGAGCTTTCTTCTCTCTCTCTCTCTCTCTCAAGCCAACCTAGACCCATGAGGCACTACTAGAGCTTTCTTCTCTCTCTCTCTCTCTCTCAAGCCAACCTAGACCCATGAGGCACTACTAGAGCTTTCTTCTCCCTCTCTCAAGCCAACCTAGACCCATGAGGCACTACTAGAGCTTTCTTCTCTCTCTCTCAAGCCAACCTAGACCCATGAGGCACTACTAGAGCTTTCTTCTCTCTCTCTCAAGCCAACCTAGACCCATGAGGCACTACTAGAGCTTTCTTCTCTCTCTCTCTCAAGCCAACCTAGACCCATGAGGCACTACTAGAGCTTTCTTCCCGTTGAAGGGGGAGGGTCGTTTGCCTCGCCGCCGTCGCCAAGCTCTTGCCCACTGCTCGTAAAACTTAACCCATTTTGACCCGAGATCAGATTCTAAAAATGTCTTGTCATCCTGACAGTTTTCCGAAAAAGCTGTGTTTCTATGTCAGTCGTAGCAAAAAAAATAGCAGAACCTACAAGCTCGTAGCACGCCACTCGGTCGATCTGCTATTTTTCAATAGCTAAAGCATAACATAATGCCAACACCGAAAGTGGTTCCCGCCCAAATTGGATTAAGACTTGATCTGATGAGTCACCTGCTGCGTTGCGTCACAGTGCCTCGAGCGAGACGCTGAACTCCTAAATGTTTATAGGTTCCCCGAACAACAACATTAAAACACATGCTACTTGTTGTAAACCAACTATATATATAGGCATAGGTGAGCAGAACAGTACATAAAAACAGTGTTAATTACTTGATGCGTTGCCGGGTAGCTTTCAGTCGACTAAAGAGGTTTGGTATAATGGGCCCAGTGGTCCTCGGGCGTCACTGCACGGTACGGGAACTGTACTGACTAGGGGTGTAACGATGCCTTTTAACAGCCATGCGATACGATTCAATGATTTTAAATCGATACAGTAACAATTTAGCAAAGAAATTACATCTGTGTGAAACATGTGGATAGTGCAAGTGCTTTTTAAGGGAAAATTTATGAATATATGGATATAAATAAGTAAACAGTGATTATCTGGCATAAACATAATATTTGAACACATACTGTAGACAAAACCGTACATTGACATGAACACAGAGAACACACATTTATCGATAGACCAAGTGTAGCGATAGTGAATGGAAAAGTAATTAAACCCCTCTATTTTGTTTTATTCTTAAAATTGCTAAATACAATGCACAAGTACTTAGTATTAATACAAGTTTCAATACGTAGATAAGAGATTTCTGCCACAATGTGCTATTTGCGTTTTTTTTTTGTGTGTTTTTACTTTTATTCGTTCACCCTTTTGAATTTATTTCCAATAAAATGTCCAGTCATTCATAACTAACTATATCGAAACCTTGTATCTCCATATGTCCCTTTTTGTGTTTTCTTTGTAAATTAACGCCCTACTTGATCATACTACAGCGTCACACAAAAGTACCTAAAGTAGCAGATCTACAAGCTCGAAACACGGCTCAAAGCGACGTGTTTTGAATTTGCAGATCTGCTACTTTTGCTATTTTTGATTTGCAATCCTTGAGAGTAACAGTTTTGGACATAAGGGGTTTCCACCCGTCAGGGAGACGATATGTAGTTACCATGAAGACAACAAGGTTGTGATTTGCTACAGAATAACTGTGTGAATAAAATCTGACTTGACTTCCTCAACGCCTGAAGATGTATGTGCAGGAAATTGACAACATGCTGCTTCAAGGATTCTTCCAAGAACTTTTTATGTGGCGCTGAAATCACATGCAGATGTACCTAAGGAAGGAATGTGAACGCTGTGATGAATGAGGGGAATCCTTATACGGTTCCTCGCTAGTATTTATTTCCCCTTTTCAGTTTGGCGTCATATTTCAGATTAGTTCAGGTTAGTTTCACGAGTGGACAAGCAGTTTCAGTTTTAGGGGAATTCACTGGTTTTAGTCTATTGTTCTTTATTTAATTTGAGTTTTTCAGTAATTATGATGAAAGACTTGATCTATAGTGAAGGTATAGGATGAAAGAATGCATGACATCAGATGGTGGAAAAAGTTAAACCAAGATGCTTTTTACAGGAAATTCGATGTGGTTTTAGTTTTGGTTTGCATCATTCAGTTTAGTTTTATTATTTAGTTAATGACATACTGTAATGTTTTCCTACATGTTTTACTAAGTGTTAACTGTAACAACACTTAAAGGACCACTTTGCCACTTTTCAACCTATCTTCATATAATTGGTCCTCACTAATAATCATGGTAAAATAGGAGCTGTGTCTCATAGGAGCACTGTGGGCAGTTTAGAAAACCGTCCGCCAGTGACATCATCGATGGAGAATCCAAGCTAATAGAAATTGCAGGCTTTCTATTCCTGAAAAGTTGCAATGCGAAAATGGAGGCCATCGTTCTAGGCGCAAAATGACACCTTTTGGGGTTTCGGGTGTAAAAGAATGCTAGTTGTTCGGGGCGGGCCGAGCCTCGGGCATTAATTCTCAGGCCCGTTGGTGCCCATGTGTGAGCTGAGATTGATCGGTCAGCCCGCTGAGGAGAACAAATCCGAGACAGATGTACCGTTAATTTATAGTAGGTAAATGACGTTATAATGCCTATAATGGCATGTCCATAAATAGCAGGTTGAGAGTGGTCAACTATTTAACGTTTAGGGTTCAAATCCCGCCTTGTGACCTGTGTAACCGTACCCTCCTTCCAACCCCCCTGTTGCTGGTGTCTGCCGTCTATTAAAAGCTAGCTTTTCAAGGGTTTTGCTGAGACAGCAGAATTAGGCCACAGAAAATAGGCCACGCCAAAAGGTAAAATATGGTCCAACTATGTGTCACGGCCGCTCTTCAAAGCACATGTGAACGCTTGGAGTCTGGGCTTTGGAACCAGCAGGTGTGCGACACACACACACACACACACACACACACACACACATCGGTAGGAGAAACCCCAGGTGTGTGGGGTGTGTGATTGATGGAACCAGTTTAAACGGAGCAACACGTGGAATGCCTTAACAAGGGAGTAGGAATCCCTCACTCATTCCCTGACTGACTGACTGACAGAGGTCACAGCAGAGAGAGAGAGAGAGAGAGAGAGATGGGGTAGAATGTCTCTCGTCCTTTTATCCTGTGCCCACACATCTGCACTTCTCTCCTCCGTTCCATTAGTCCTCCCTTCCTCTCTCTCTCTCTCTACATCTGGAAGAGAGGTCAGACTTTGGCACACATTTCTGTGTGTGTGTGTGTGTGTGTGTGTGTGTGTGTGCGTGCGAGCCAAACAAAATCGGTCACGTTGTGAACTTGTGAGCTTGTAGATCTGTTATTTTTGCTGAAGAGACCATGACCGTTTTACTAAGTCTAGACGGTCTAAGTGGTTAAACTGAAGTGAGAAGCATTCTGCGTCACGGCATCCTGATATAAATCTGTGTGTGTGTGTGTGTGTGTGTGTGTGTGTGGTATGAGGGTCTTACTTGGCTGTTGTTGCGTGCTTCAAAGTCGTCCTGGGCTGATATCTTCTCCTGGGCCAGCCTGTTGTAGCTCTCTCTCAACAGGAAACACACCAGCCACTTGTACGCATGCAGGACCACTGGGGGGGAGCACGCACACACACACACACACACGCACACACACACACACACACACACACACACACCAAGTCAGTGTGTTTATGCACACGTCACATTCACAGTCAACATCCAGAGTTCTTTTTTTTTTTTTTTATAACTTTATTTATAAGATTTTCAATTTTTGTAGACAAACAACCCCACATATACCCCACCCTCCCCGGTTCCATCACAAAGCAAGACAACAACAACACACAAAAAAAAAACAAAAAAACAACAACTACATAATAAAATAAACAGGTATTAAAGGATATAAATAATAAATGAAGTAAATACAATAAAATAAATTTTTGCCTTTTACTAGATTAGGGGGCTACACAGTGAACCAAATTACATGTAGGAAAAAACACTTAGGACACATCATCAAAGGACAGTGAGTCGGAGGACAGTGAAAGGGTGAATTCAAGGAAAGGGGACCAAGCCTTTACAAATTTCTGGCGAGATTTGAACCTGTTGTATCTGAGCTTCTCCAATGGTATAAAGGATAGAACATCTTTGACCCAACTTGTAAATGTTGGAGGTTTATCAGATTTCCAATTGCGGAGAATAAGTCTCCTCGCTATGAGTGAAGCAAAAGCTATGAAATTGGCTTGGGAAGAAGTAATTGGTGCATCGTCGTTGGGAACTCCAAATATAGCAGTTATCGGGTTGGGCGCAATTGGCATATGACAGATGGTTGAGAAAGCATCAAAAATACTATTCCAAAATGGGTTCAAGGAAGTGCATCCCCAGAACATATGTCCAACAGAGGCTGGCTCCAGATGACATCTTATACAAGTAGAGTCAATGTCAGGATAAATTTTAGATAGTTTTTCTCTCGAGAAATGCAAACGATGTACTATTTTGAATTGAATTAGGCAATGTCTAAGACATAAAGAGGTTGTATGAATACGCCTCAAAGAGAGTTCCCACAACTCTTCCTCCAGCTCTAAATTCAGGTCCTGTTCCCAGGCTGATTTTGTTTTATCCAAGAGAGGAGGGCCAATCTCCTGTAAAGCCTTATATATATTAGATATGCTACCTTTGGTGTATGGGTCCCAGTCTAGTATGGTGTCTACTATACTCTTATCTGGCATAGCTGGAAATGGAAAGTGTTCCTTAGCAAAACTTCGAACTTGGAGGTATCTGAAAAAGTGAGAATTTGGTAGCTCATGGTCATCTTGGAGGTTTTTAAAGGATGCAAATGTGCCATCTATGAATAAGTCGCTAAAGAAAATCAAGCCATTGACGTGCCATGTTTTAAAAGCTGAGTCCTCTCGCGAGGGAGGAAAAAGATGATTGTTGGTCACGGGCATATGGCCACACGTATTATTAAAATCAAAGTGTTTTCTGAATTGGCGCCAGATTCTGAGAGAGCTATTTATTACTGGATTGCTAGAGCGTATGGAATTACCATTTGGCAGTGAGGAGCACAACATGGCCACTAGAGAGATCCCGGGATCAGTTAGAGTTTCCATACTGGCCCAAATTGGACCATGTTTGTATTCATGGACCGCAACCCAATAACTCACCTTTTTAATATTTGCCGACCAGTAATAAAACATAAAATTAGGCAATCCCAGGCCTCCTGATGGTCTTGGTAATTCCAAAAGAGCTTTTTTGGCACGCGGACGGGCTTTATTCCAAATAAAAGTAGAAATACAACTATTAAGGTCCCGGAAGAAGGTTTTAGTTAAGAACAAAGGAATCATTTGGAATAGATACAAAAAACGGGGCAAGACAGTCATTTTAATTGTGTTAACTCTGCCTGCTAACGAAACGGGCAACGAAGCCCATCTCACGAGATCCAATTTTGTGCGGTCTAGAAGCTTTTTAAAGTTGTGTTCATACAGATCCTTATAGGAACGAGTAACGGAGATTCCCAAGTAGGTAAAGGAATGAAGTTCCAGCTTGAATGGGAGGTTGGTATAGTCAAGATCTAAGGCCAGGTGGTTAATTGGGAAAAAAAGACTTTTAGAAAAATTCAATTTATAGCCTGAAAGCCTGCCAAAGTGATTGAGTGTGTCTATGAGCGGAGGGATGGATTCGAGTGGATTTGAAATATATATGAGCAGGTCGTCCGCGTAAAGCGAGGCCTTGTGTACGGAGCCCCCCCTCTCAATGCCAGCTATTCTGTCATCTTCTCTAAGAGCTATAGCTAAGGGTTCAATAGCGATATCGAATAAATATGGTGAAAGACTACAACCTTGGCGGACCGAACGCTGGAGCTGAAAGTAATCTGAGCATATAGAATTTGTCAGTACTGCAGCTTTAGGAGCTGTATAAAGAAGTGTGATCCACTTGATAAATGATGGGCCAAATCCAAACCTCTCTAAGACCGTTAGTAGGTACCTCCACTCAATTCGGTCAAAAGCCTTTTCCGCATCGAGCGACAGTACCGCCTCCGGCCACTGGGTCGACTGAGAGGAGTAGAGTATGTTGAACAGTCGACGCATATTATAAAAAGACTGTCTACCAGGCACAAAACCCGTTTGACATGGTGCGATAACCTTGGGAATTACTGCATCGAGCCGATGGGAGAGGATCTTGGTGAGGATTTTATAATCACAACAAAGAATACTGATGAATATGGATCAGATTAAGTACACAGGCTGACCCACAGGACATGTACACTGTGGTGACTTCATACAAAAAGTAAACTGCGTAGAGTTATTTACAATCGGGCCTGTTTCTGTTAGAAGCTGTCAAGACCCCAGGGGTCGCGGGACAGTTCTAATCTCAACAGGCAATTCAACAGCTGTGTGTGTGTTCAGGGAGCTTCTTGCTCTCTGCTCTCTAGTATACAATGTATTTGTAATTTAATCAGTTAGACCTGTTACTAATACATTACCTTTGTGACATTATGTGTTAAATAAGGTTCTGAAATACTTCATAATTATATAGTATAGATATTTAGTTAGTCCTATTGATATAAACCGTATAGTTAAGTATAGTCACTGTGTGCCACATGAAACTACATGCAAATGTGTCCCTCCTACTCACAGGAACGTCCGGTGAGTACAACGTTTTGATTGGCTCTCATAATAGCGGAGGTAGCCTGTTTGTATCCGGAGGAGGGACTTTGAATTGAATAAACTGCAATGTTGGAAACACTGTTGTGTGTTCACATAGATTGGCTACGAATGTGACATCCTGGGCACGGGGCCTTCAGCCCGTGCCTGCTGCCTTGTACTGACTGAGTGAATCCTGACAATAAAGCTGAAGGATTCGTAAGACTGCAACTTGCTGCCTGCCTCCGTTTCTTCCCACTCATTCAACCATCGCTGCTACCAGACAAGGGTCATTTGACACAAAATATATACATCAGATGGCGCCCAATGTTGGTGGGTTGTTGGTGGAGTTTTTTCTACGCCACGCAAGACGAACCTGCGGCTGGTTTTGTGGGTGACGGTGTGGTCGCGGTGATGGGGTGAGTGATGTGAGTTGGGGGAGGAGAGGGGCAGAGTAAGTCCGCTCAGTAGACAACGCATTTAATTTACCATTGTTTTATTTTAACTGTACACACCGGGCGACCAAGACCTCGTCCTTATCCCTGGTAAATGCATTTTTTACGACAATTAAGTACAATTTTAACTTTATAAATGTTCCGTCGTCAAGTGATGGTTCGTTTATAAGGCATTCCTGGCTAATAATGCAGAAGATATGGTTTTTTACTATATAAACATTGCCTTTGTTTCTATTCTATGGGAGCATGTATTGTGTATTTCCCATGTTGGGTGATTACCAAGCGCTGATTTTGGGTCGGTTATTCCAATTCAAAGGAAACAACTATGCGGGTGATTTTAGTTGGATCCTGGGAAATATCTTCACGGGTTTAGTCGGATTAATCAGGGCCGACGGCGAAGATGGGTTAAGAATAATTATGTCGTGTTGGAGTTTGAAATTATGTATTTCTCACGTTGGGCCAATCCGAACCATCTTTGTGTCGCCGGCAGTGAGGAAGGCCTATATTCCATATTACGAACTGCAGTTCTGTATGGCCTGCGTGTGTTGTCCAGGTTGAGGGTTGCAGTGGGGAAAGGTGCTGGCTTTAATTGTGTGGGGGTCATTTTTTATTCAGGTATGTAGTCTCTTTCGCTGTTTTGGGGTCGATTTTGGCGTTCGACATTTGATTAGACTAACATTCTACTTCCCCCTGAGCTGGCAGTTTTTTCTGGTGATTTATGATCGGACGCATATGCTTGTATGGTGAATGATGTTGGATTGAGATCTCTTGTTTCTTCTGTGGTTCGTTATGGGACCGTGTCTACTAGTACCTTCATGTTGTGGGGGGGGGAGTTTTCTCCGGAGGAGAGGGGAATCCCTTTGTAGTTCATGCAGGTACGAAAGTGTTTAAACTTTAATACTTTGTTTTTCGTTTGCGTTGTGGTCACTTTCCTTGTGATGTCTGTCATATGGGGGACATGCTGATTTGTTTTCGTTATATTTGTTATTTGTTGCAGGTTTCACGAACGACTTGTTGTGATCTTGCCTTTGCGGTTTTCCCTTATGCCCGCTCCGTGTGCGCATGCGTGCGTGTGTGGGTATGCGCTCTTTTGGTGCTGATTTCGTGGGGGACTTCGTGTGTGTTCTTGGGGTTATTATGTGACCGGTGTATGTTTTTTCATCTGGTTTTTAGTTAGTTCAGGTCTGCTCTTTTTGGGAGGGGACAGTCATGATGTTTGATAGAATATTCTCTATCTTTGGCTTGACAAACGAGCCTGGGATTTTGGAGTGCGTGCGTGAGTGCATGTGCCTTGGGTGCATGGATACGTCTGTGATGTGTGTGTGTCGGTTGATTTATTCTACTGACTGTGTGAGTGTATTTGTGTACTTCTGTGACTGGTGAGAGTGGTGTGTTGATTTATAGATGGCATATAATGATACAGGGTGTGCCTGGTGATTTTGCACTGTTTTCTTTGAGATTCCTGTCATGAGCCATATGATGGTGATGGCTCAAGGGGGGAGGTTAGTAGGAGGTTAATAAATTATAAACAAATTAGATTAATGAATTGAAATTAATAGGAGGTTAATAAATAAAACTTGAAGCATGAACTAAAAATAGATAAAATGGCTAATCATGTACGTTAGAGTGTATGTGTGAAATTAAAATTAAGAAATTATTTAAGGTGCAGTTATGGACAATGTCTGTGTTAAAATGTGGAGCTAAAGTATCCATTAGGCATATGGTAATCGAAATAGGAGACTATTAACTTCACTGTAGTAATTATGGTTTGGGATTAGGCCTTTTGGAGAAGTAGTAGCTGGGATGGCTATTCAAATCAGATCGTCTGAACGGAGTGGTTGTTACCTCATTTTTTGATCATGGCTGTTTTAAAAAGTAGATTGACTTTTTTCTTAAATGGATAATATAGATATTATGGCAGAGGTTCATTTTAAATTTGACGGAGACAACAGCTCTATGGCTTGTTGTCTTGTGCTCAAACTCAGAGATTTGGGACAATTCAGGTTTTAAAAGTGTGGGTTTAATTTGGGGGTCCAAGCTAAATTTAGAAGGTAACTGAGAATGCATTTCTCATTAGAAATGACTACATTTTGGTAAAATATAGGTTAATTAGGGATTGTTAATCCTACATGTTTTTTTAGTGGTACAAATAAAAAGAAATATATAGTCGGCATGAGTAATTTGATAATAGGATAAAACAGTTGCCTAGAATGAGGGAAATCTACATCTACTAATTACATGAGTTTGGTTGTATGCAAATGTGTGTGTGAGAGGACACGGCACATTGTGTCGCTTTTGTGTGTGTGAGTGAGTCAAGGGGAGTAGTCTAAGAAACAATACTTCTACCTTGTCATATTGTGTGATATGAATGTGTTATGTTTGAAGGGTTGGAAAATAATGTTACTAAATAGTAGCAGTAATTTCAAGCGACTCTGTATGAGTGTCTGCGGCATGGGATCTTCTCATTTAAAAAAGGCATAGCAATGGTAGACGTTGTCTACTGTTGAATTTTTGTTATTTTGGCGGTGGAATTTGATTTGGTACATCTTAAGGGTGTCGGGAGAAGCAACTGCTTGCCAGGTCATATGAAGCTTGAATTGGGGTAGGCTGGCCAGGGGTTTAAATGAGAAGATCACGAGCCTGAATGTGTGAATATGTGTGAGTGAAATCACAATGTTTGATTGAGCATAATGTGTGAGTGAGCGAATGAAATCAATGAATGTATGAATGAACTTCATACAAATACTTACTTGGGGACAGGCCAAGCTATGTCCGGTAGTATTACTAAGAGGGGGAGAGACAAGAGCTATTTCCTTTTCACCCTAGATAGATACGGGCGTGGACCTCCTGTCCTGTCATGTCTAATCTTCTCTACCACTGTCTGTTTTAGAAGACCCACTGTGAACTGTGAGCAGTTATTTATTGGGGGGTACTAATTTAGAGAAACAGATGGGAGTGGGACAGTGTTTGAAGATCTTTGCTCTAACGGAGTGAGGAGTGACTGGAGGAGTCTGATGTCAAAAGTAGATTGCAAGGACTCTGAACAAATTATTGGCCTTAGTCAAGGTGCCCTATGTGTGTGTGGGGGGTGGTGAAGGCGGCGGCTGACACCACCTTACATTTTACATATAGTGATCATGGGGATTCGCAAACTCTGTGATCTGAGCAGCTGGCTATAGCTGGTGACTGAGGGGTTTTTTGACCCATATCTCCAGGAGTGGCATATCTCCAGGAGAGGAGCTTTTCAGCCGAGGGAAGTACAACCAAGGTTGAATGTTTTCAGGGTTAAAACAATATGCCCCTCAGCTTAACCACCAGTCCTGCCCTTTCATAATGAGCTTGTTGATTTGACATCAGTGAGTTGATAACATTCTTCTGCCATGCCAGAACTAGGGGAACTTCTCTAGATAGGCCTGCATATTTTCCTTTTAATAGGTGTGGAAGAGAGGAGTCCATACATGGATTCCACATGTACACCAGTGGTCTACAGGTTCCAGAGGATGTCAAGGTGACATCCGACAGTGCCAACAGGAAGATGGGGTCATCCCAAGAGGACCAAGAGTCCAGGGGGGTGTGTCCACAGGCAGCTGTCTACACAACATGAGAGAGGAGCTCCTGAAATCAGCTTCTACTGAGAGGAGATCAAAACAGCAGGTGATCTTCACAGCTGCTGCTGCGTTGGCTGCAGGAAGGTGTCGGAAGGATCGAACACTATTCTGTGGCCAGGGCTCATGCTGAAATGGAGGAGAGGAACCACTTCTGCTCTGAAGAGAGGAGTGGGGAGCGTTCCAACGTTCATGTTACAATGAGGAGAAGAGAGTTCCAATGCTATTGCTTTCATGATTGACATGATTGTACAATAAGCTGTCCACTAGAGCCTTGTGATTGCTCGAAGTTACACTTGTGCGGAGACATAAGGTGACTGTCTGCTCTGTACCTACAGATCTGAGAGCTATGCCAGTGCTGAGAATCAAGAAGGATTTTTCCGAGCGTTGTTATTCTGTAGGCGAAAAAAGAAATGTGGGAATCGTTTCCTACCGCGTGTCTGGACGTCTGAACAATTTGCGTCATGAGAAAGAAAAAATCATTGTTCATCTGGATTGTGATTAATGTCTGAAAATGTTGTTTTGATGTTTGAGTTTGTTGTATTGTGTGCTGACATGAGTCAAGTAGATATAGCAAGGTACTGGAAATGGTACTATTTTTAGGGATGTTTGTGTTTATTTGTTATGTTATGAGTGTTAACTTTTCATTTACAGGTATTTGAATTTAATCAGTATAGGAATTTGATTTGGTCTAAATAGCATTTTACATAATTGTTCAAACCTGTCTAGAGGGGGTTTGTTCTGATACAATTTAGGTGGTTAACAAGGTGCTCCTGTGTCGAGGGGGGTCTTATCATGTCAAACTATGGTTTAATGATTAATTTTGAATTTTGGAAAAAATGAAGAAAAAAAAAAATGATTTTTGGAAATATTAATTTGGCAGGTTATGGATTCTGATGCTGTAAGGATATTGCAACAGGCGTAAAAGCCTGTTGAGGGGGGAATATGATGAATATGGATCAGATTAAGTACACAGGCTGACCCACAGGACATGTACACTGTGGTGACTTCATACAAAAAGTAAACTGCGTAGAGTTATTTACAATCGGGCCTGTTTCTGTTAGAAGCTGTCAAGACCCCAGGGGTCGCGGGACAGTTCTAATCTCAACAGGCAATTCAACAGCTGTGTGTGTGTTCAGGGAGCTTCTTGCTCTCTGCTCTCTAGTATACAATGTATTTGTAATTTAATCAGTTAGACCTGTTACTAATACATTACCTTTGTGACATTATGTGTTAAATAAGGTTCTGAAATACTTCATAATTATATAGTATAGATATTTAGTTAGTCCTATTGATATAAACCGTATAGTTAAGTATAGTCACTGTGTGCCACATGAAACTACATGCAAATGTGTCCCTCCTACTCACAGGAACGTCCGGTGAGTACAACGTTTTGATTGGCTCTCATAATAGCGGAGGTAGCCTGTTTGTATCCGGAGGAGGGACTTTGAATTGAATAAACTGCAATGTTGGAAACACTGTTGTGTGTTCACATAGATTGGCTACGAATGTGACATCCTGGGCACGGGGCCTTCAGCCCGTGCCTGCTGCCTTGTACTGACTGAGTGAATCCTGACAATAAAGCTGAAGGATTCGTAAGACTGCAACTTGCTGCCTGCCTCCGTTTCTTCCCACTCATTCAACCATCGCTGCTACCAGACAAGGGTCATTTGACACAAAATATATACATCAATACTTATAGGCCGATATGCACCACAGTCTAGAGGATCTCTACCCTTTTTAAGTAAAACTGCAATAGTTGCTTGTGTCATTGTCTCCGGCAACTTCTTGGCTGTAAATGCTTCTTTGTATACTGAACCTAGGATGGGGGTCAATTTTGCGGAGAAGGCTTTGTAAAATTCTATAGGAAAACCATCAGGCCCCGCTGCCTTGCCGCTGTGCATAGAAGTAATAGCTTGAGCGATTTCCTCCAATGATATGGCAGCCCCAGTACTAGCCTGGGCTGCTGGGCCAATTACTGGAATGTTAATTTCGTCAAGAAAAGCATTAATTTCTGAAGTATCAACATTGGACTCTGACGTATAAAGATTACTATAAAACTGTCTGAACTGATCATTAATGATTTTAGGATTTGTGGAGGTCTCACCCGGTGCTACACGTATCTCTGGAATAGCTCTGCCCGCCGCTGCCTGCTTAATTTGGTGGGCTAGGAGTTTACCCGATTTATCACCATGCTCGTAAAACATTTGCCTAGATTTAAATAGAAGCTGTTCAGTATGTTTTATCGATAAGTTATCAAATTCCACTTGCAGCAGTAGACGTTCTTTATATAATTCAGGATCAGGGTCAACAGAGTATTTTTTGTCTAATTCAGCTATTAGAGTGGACAGTTCTGTAATACGTTGGGTACGTATCTTCTTATCAAAAGCTGAATAAGAAATAATTTGTCCTCTTAGGTAGGCTTTAAGGGATTCCCAAATAACAGTAGAAGACATTCCTGGGGTAGAATTAGTAGTTAGATAAGTATCAATATGGCCATTCATTAATTTTATGAATTTATCACTGGTTAGTAATAGAGGGTTTAGACGCCAGGTTCGCTGAGGCGCTACACTGTTGGGGAAACACATATCCAGTTGGACTGGGCTATGATCAGATATTACTATACTGTGATATTGGCAATTTGTAACAAATGGGAGAGAGCCACTATCGAGGAGAAAGAAGTCGATTCTGCTGAACGAATGGTGAACGGGGGAAAAAAATGAGTATTGTTTAGCTGTTGGATTAGCCCTCCTCCAAGGATCTGAAAGTTTATAGGAGTCCATAAATGATAAAACAACCTTACCGGATTTGGAAATTGTACTGCCGGGCCTAGGTCTGGATCTATCTAAGTCTGGATGTTGAACAAGGTTCCAGTCCCCAGCTTGGATCAGATAATGTGTGTGGAGATCTGGTAGTTTTGCTATAAAACGAGAGAAAAACTGTGGATTGTCCCAATTAGGTCCGTAAACATTAGCCAACACCACCTGTGAGCCAAAAAGACTTCCAGAAACTATTACGTATCTGCCATTGTTGTCAGAAATCACTGAAGTGGGGACAAAAGGGACCCCCTTCCTAATCAGTATGGCTGCACCTCTAGATCTATCATCAAATTTAGAACAAAAAATCTGTCCGATCCAACCTCTTTCAAGTTTAGATGCATCACTTGTACGGAGATGGGTCTCTTGTAAAAACATGATTTCTGCACCCATAGATTTCAAATGCGTAAATACACGAGTACGTTTAATTGGATGGTGGATCCCCTTAATATTCCAACTAATGAATCGAATTGAGCCTAAGTTACCGACATTGGGACACACCATGATAAATTAGTGAAAATATTGAAAGAAAATATCAGGTACAACAGGTCCAGCAGGTCCAGATACGACGTAACCCTCAAGCATAATAGTTCAAAAGTGAAAAGGCACACATTATAATAACGAAAACCATATTTAACAAAAAACAAATGGGGAAGGGGGAAAAAAAGAAAAAGGAAGGAACCTAAACCCCTGTGCTGATCAACTAACCCGAAAGAGATCGCACGTTCCTCCTCTAAGCTAGAGAAGGAAAAGCACATAGTGAGTGCTCAAAACGCTGGGAAACCGCAAAGCAAAAACGGAGAAACCACACTTTAAGAGTGTAGTTAACGAAGAGCCCTGAACCTAACAGACGGGGCTCCGCCAAAATCCAAATTGGAAATAAAAATATAATAATGAACACATTATAGCCTAACTCAAATATTCAACGCCAAATATATCCCTATTATTGATTTTCTTTTAAAGAACAGAAAGATTATAGATGTGAAACATTCGGTTAGCTTAAAGACACCCATACTCGTATCAATAACAAATCTTTGATTGAATATATATACTGTATAAGTGTGTATACCGAACATAAAGCATACAGTATGTGGGAGGTTTTGATGATCTAAAAGTAAATGTGCACACACACACACACACACACACACACACACACACACACACACACACACACACACACACACACACACACACACACACCCACACACACTTGTGACTTGACCAGGGTCTCCACTAGAGTGGGAAACATCAAACTCTCGCGCACGCACGCACGTACGCACGCACGCACGCACGCACCAACCTTAAACCAAATTTTCTTCTGAAAGATAATGATAATAATAATAATAATAACAAAAAATCGGGAATATATCCGAGTTTGTTGTGCTGTTCAACAAACAGCATGTTAGATATCTGAAATATAACCATCCTGTCATATAAGCTACAACACAGCGATAGAAAAAAAAAATGATATATACAATATACGGCTCACAAGGAACAGAAAAGAGTGGACACGAACATTAGGCAGCAGACAGTGTCTGTAAGCATAAACAGTGTCCGTAGAAGCCAAGCAGGTCTAACTAATAAAATAATACAATGAGAACAAACGCAAGGGGCAACGACACAGCCTCTCACACACAGAAAGAATTGTTAATTGTAAAGGGAAAAAAATAAAATAAAATGCACTGCACTGGTAGTATTTATCATGATATGAAGTTCAAATACACAATTATGAAAAGAAAAGAGCAACAGTAGTCGTAAATATAGTTCCAGATTAGTCAGCCAACAGCAGAAGTATAAATGTGGACGTGAAAAATAGTTGGCAAACTCGGCATACATAATAAAATAAAATAAAGTTGTCCATTATATCAGCTTCTTTGTGTTGCCAATCAAAATAGAATTAGATGGGATCATGGGCCATATTTAGAACGATGTGTGCAGTCACACTGACAATGCACATTATTTACTCACCCGAGGGAGATTACCAGGCAGGCAGGAGTCATTTCTGAGTGAGAGGGTTCGAGTCATTTGTGTTACAGTCTAGACAATCAAGAGTCACGGCATCAGTGCGTCTGTCACTGTCATTATGGAACGGAAGGCGCAGGGGCGTCTTTGCTGACTTGCGATGATGGTGCCGCTTGCCGAAAGATGTGCTTCGCGTATGCCATGGCTTCGTCGGCATTCTGAAACTGCCTCTCAGTTCCATTATGCTTTATGAAGAAGCGCGATGGGTAGATGAGACCATACTCCTTGATCCCACGGTCACGGATGAAACGTTTCACTTCTCTATACTTCAGCCTAGCCTTGGCCACAGCCTGGGGGAAATCTTCGTTTATGTAAATGTTTCTTCCGTTGTAGTGGAGGGGGCCTGCTTCTCTGGCACGTCTCATGACATCAACACGGTCTTGATGGTAGTGCAATTTTGCCACGATAACGCGAGGGTTACCCCCCACTCCTCTTGTTTGCAAACCTCTGTGCGACCTGTCAATCACAATGTCCCGGTCCAATCCCAAAACCTCTTTTAATAGCTTGGAAACTGCTGTTGGTGAGCTTGAACCTGCCGTTTCACCTACGTTTGCAATTCTTATGTTGTCTCGTCTCATTCGTCCCTCTAAATCCAATGATTTCTCCTGTAAACTTGCCACTTCTGACTCTAGTTTACTTATTTTCGTCTGCGCCACAGTCATATCGTCCGAGCACGCCGACAGGCCTCTTTCCATATCCGCCACAGTCGTTTTCATCTCCTCCACATCAGAGCATATTGTTGCTGTATTCTTTGCCACTTCTGTCTTAAGTGAGTTTAACTCGGACCTGACACTGTCAAATTCCTTAGCCATTACAGCAGTTAATTCAGACCTGATCAAGGCGGCGATGTCATTTTTCAGTGAAGAGAGGATTTCAGCTTTCATGTCTGCTGGGTCGGACATTGCGTCAGGAGTCCGGGAGGAGTGGCTTTCCTCCTGGGTAGTAGAGGCACTCGAGACCGCGGCTGTAGGCTTCGGTGCGGGTGTTGATTTGGTGGCCGTGGCGAAGCTAAACTTCCGTAGATTATATTCCATAAAGCAGGCAGGCCGGGATACAACTAATGTATCTTGAAGATAACAGGTTTGGCGATACTTTACGATATTTTTTAAGGTTGAGTTGTGTTCAGAAATAACTTTTTTAATAGATTTTGGCGGAGCTCGTCAAACACACAACCTACTCCATTTCTTGCTCGTTAGCGCCCCCAACATCCAGAGTTCTAATTGATCCTGAAACTAAAGTAAAGTAGCAGACTGGACGTGTTTTTCGGGACACATAATTGGAAAAACACTGCTAACAATCTTTAAAACGCAGCCGTGTGCCGAGACTTGAAGAGTGTGAGACCGGTGTCATTAGAGACACTGCCAACACTGCATTCTGTGTGGAGTTCGCATGTTCTCCCCGTGTCCCATAGGGTAGGTACCCTCACATGTTCTCCCCATGTCCCCTAGGGTAGGTACCTTAACAAAAACACATGCAGTAGTACTGCCTCGTCCTGCCCAGCTAGGGCGCCTGATGGAGGGGAAAGGAACTGGTTGGAATAACGTGTTCCTTCCACCCGCTAGTCGCTACAGTATGTCCAGCCGGGGAAACTCCCCCCTGTCAGGCGATAAGTGTGTGTGCTGCTTGAAAGAAAGGTCTCCCCAGGCTGCTCTCCCCAGGCTGGCAGAGGGAGAGTAGCATAG
The DNA here is from genome assembly GCF_963924005.1 of Protomyctophum bolini. Taxonomy (NCBI): domain Eukaryota; kingdom Metazoa; phylum Chordata; class Actinopteri; order Myctophiformes; family Myctophidae; genus Protomyctophum; species Protomyctophum bolini. The sequence goes on along the minus strand of NC_137881.1, from coordinate 23,744,555 downwards.
GCATTGGCACCAGGTGAAAAAAAAGGGTTACGAAATCGTGGGATAAAAAAAAAAGAAAGACACTGCCTTCCCTGTAACTCGGTACCAAGGTTCAATCTGTCATACAGTCAAACTGCATGACAGATGACTTTTAGTCTCAGATATTGATTGTGGCATTGTGTGATTTAGCTGTAGACTGAAAAACATATATAATAAAAAATAATCGTGTGTCACGCCAGCATGGCGATGACCCCTGGCTATAACTTAACAGAGTGAGTAGACTTAAAAGGCAGCTGAGAGGAGCATTCCTGACTATAATGTATAAGTCAGCAGCATATGGAACAGAGTGTGTGTGTGTGTGTGTGTGTGTGTGTGTGTGTGTGTGTGTGTGTGTGTGACAGAGAGGAAGAGAAGCACGTATGCTTTTTCACTTCCAGCCATGTGGAGAGGATATCATTAGCACACACACACACACACACACACACGCACACACACACACACACACACACACACACGACCCTTAGGAGAGATCAAGTTATTTGGCACACTTTATTAGAAAAGTGTGTGTGTGTGTGTGTGTGTGTGTGTGTTTACATGTCTGTGGAGGTGAAGGGTAGGTTACGTAGTTCAACTGGTGTGTGTGTGTGTGTGTGTGTGTGTGTGTGTGTGTGTGTGCGTGCGTGCACACAACAGCATAACACTAAACATAAGGACTTGGAGAAAGCAGAGATGAAGCGTTGAGCTGCAGTTCTAAAGTGAAACAGCATGCCTGCTGTATCTGTACCTACCGAGCGCCAGCATGTCAGCATGTTATTATAGATGACATTTTCCAGAAATGTCCACAATTCTTCATGAAGACATCCAAAATAAATCAGAGCTGTGCTCCGTTTATGTTTGAAGTGAGCCGTGGTGGAATGTAACTTAAGTACTGTACTTAAAGGAGAATTCCATGCTAGAAGGCTTTCTTACCTTTATTTGTAGTTGTTACGTCCCCACCAAAGAGGTCGAGGTAATGAATAGACCGATAAGACCGGTTAACGTGTCATCAACGCCAATCACAGCCAGTAGGCTCCAGACGAGCCAATCGGCTGGATAAGATCGGCGTAATAAGTGACCTACTGGGAAGAATCGGTTGATTTTCGGTCGAAACGGCTGTATTTTGTGCAAAACCTCCTTATTGGCTATTTCCCCTACCATCAATCATATTGAATGGGGCTATGGGGTGTTGTGCTAATTCGCTTATTTCCATCGCTCAAAATTATTATTTTTACCAGCTGCAAGCTGGTCAATATGAGCTTGCCAGAGTCCCGACCGGTAGTACACACTGGAGATCATTTTCTGCTGGTTGCCAAGCCTGCATATTTCCAGCCTTGCGTGGATTCATTCACAGTTGCTTGCCTGGTTTGGTTTTTGGAGGCTGCTTAGCTTATTTCTGTCACGACAGTTGCCACCACTGGCAACAACACATAACATCCCATCGTCTGCACGGCATGGCTAGTCGAGCAGTTCTGATTGGCTGCCTCGTCTCGAGCCATGTTGCCTCAGAATTCTTTAGGGTCACTAATTTGAGCATAACAGCGGAGCGCAGCTAAAAAGTGGCATAACATCAGCACTAGCAGACCCACAGATAATAATAATGCAGCTGGTAATTAATTGATTTAATCAATTTGGGCTTGTTTTGTATATATCCTCTCTTCATAATGTAAATAATATCCCAAGTGGCACACTTTACTACTTGTTTCGATGGAAATAAGCGAATTAGCACAACACCCCATAGCCCCATTCAATTCCCATTCACTTCAATGCAATTCATTGAGGGCTTATGAGAGGGGAAATAGCCAATAAGGAGTTTTTGCACAAAAAAACACCTGGACCTCTTTGGTGGGGACGTAACAACTACAAGTACATTTTGATGCCAATACTTTTGTACTTCTACTCAAGTACATTTTGAATTCCGGACTCCGGACTGAGTAGTTCTACATTGCAGTATTGATACTTACTTAAAACTATTTTTCCACCACTGGATGAGAGTCGGTGGACATCGTCACGACCGAAGGCCTGACAGTGAACCTCACCATCAAAAACACACACCGGCTGGCCCGAGCTGGCCTAGCGGTCCGTTCACCTAGGCTGGCAATACAGCCTGACAGCGTGTCGCGGGTTCAACTCCCGATTCCGACGACCTTTGCTGCGTTTTTCAAGACACCCCCCGCCCTTCTCTCTCCCCATTTCCTGTCACACTATTGTCTACCTACCTATCAATAGAGGGTATGCGCGTGACATCATCATCATACCCGGAAGTTACGCGGGAATTCTACCGAGTGGCAAAAAACTACTTTCTGGCCTTGGCAGCCCATACATCCGAACAGAAAAGTCTGCATTGCATTAAATGACTTTAAACATTACATTCACTTTGTCATTCACTTTGCCACTCGACTTGCCATTCACTTTATGCATTCGAACACCCTCTATAAAGGCATAAGAAAGCCCCAGAAATGTCTTTAAAATAAAAGAAAAAAGAAAAGAGACACCGTTTCATGCACGTGTTATGTGCAAGGACTCATGTCTAAGCATTCAGACACGCACGCACACACGCAAGCATGGACACATGCTTGGCATATGTGGTGAGACGTGGCCTCCCTGGCTTTAAAAAGGTGTGTGTGTGTGTGTGTGTGTGTGTGTGTGTGTGTGTGTGTGTGTGTGTGTGTGTTTTCCATGGATGGGCATTTGACCCTGAAAGGGAAAAAAGTGTGCACAGCAATGGGAATGCATGGAGAGAGAGAGAGAGAGAGAGAGAGACAGAGACAGAGACAGAGAGATTTACTTTTACGTCATACTCAGAATGGCCGCCATGTGATCAAGGTCAATGTTTGTAAACAACAAGTATGAGCAAGTGAGCGAAACACCAAAAATTCAATTATTTTCATTTATTTTCTTAATTGTTGAACTACCATTTGATGAGATTTAGCCTCTCAGACCTAAAACTTTGAATGTTTTGTTGTTGTTGGATAGGATTTTGTCCACAATGCTGCATTGATGTTGGTACCATAGGAGACATAACAGGCAAACGTTGATCTCTAATTGTGTACTGTATGTACAGTAGACTTCTTGTAAGTTAATAATTATGAGAGTTAAAGATCTAGGGTCCATTTGGTCACCGACTCTCATCATCATTTAGCTGGGGACCACCTGGACCCCCCTCAAAGACCACTGGTTGAAAACCACTGCTATAAGGACATTTCCTGGCTTCACAAACACCCTAATCACCTTATTGGTCTAACGCAGTGGTTCACAACCTTTTGTGGATTGCCCAATTGAAAATGTCAAAAGTATTTCTGTCCCTACAAGCTCACAGTGCACAACTAAATACATTCTTACAGGGTGACCACGGCCATGTTTAGGAGACCGGAGGTGTGCACAATGTCATGGAATTGGCGAGCTTTGGAATGACGTTATCTTCTGAATACCAAGTGTGGATTGACCCTGCTCAAGGCCATGTTAGAAGTAGGAGCTCTGCCAGGGTTGGGTATAAGGCATGCAAGGTGCCACATTCATATCTCGTATGTCTGCCAGGGTTGTGTCTCCCTGGCAGACGAGCGCTCCATCGTTTCTTCCAGCCATCTCCATAAATCTGGCCAGCTCTTTGGTGCTTCGCGCTCCTGCATCATAAAAGCGTTTAAACTATTGATCAAACCTGAAGTAGCACGTCACTGACTCCCCTGTGGAAGCCAATGGCTGCCAAATCCCTGCTTCCGTCACAGAAAGCTCCACTTGGCAGCAGCGCCTGACGAACACAATAAACCAGAGCAGCCGATGTACTGAATGTGGTTCAGGGTGTTTGGTCTGTGGCCACACGGGCGTGCTGGCCAAGTCAAACAGGCACTTCCCAGGGCAGCCTCCCCGCCCTGCGGGGGTCCTTCCTACCCCAGGGGGCCAATCCCTGGTCTGCTACAGTGGTGAAAGAAGTACTCCAATTGTGTTTTACTTAAGTAAAAGTAGCAATTCCGCACTGTACAGTAGAAATGACTGTTACAAGTGAATGTGTTCAAAATGTCAATTGAGTAATTAACAAATACTGGCATCAAAAATATATTTAAAAGTATAAAACTCATTATTATGGCCCTTTTCACAAGAATTGTGAAAATAGCTGTCACAAAGCTTCGCATCGTGACACGTTATGAGCTTGTAGATCAGCTATATTTGAATAACCGCAGCATGAACATGTTTGTAATAATAACCTACACGTAAAATCTACAAAGTAACTTGTAACCAAAGTTTCAGAATAATTGTAGTGAAGTAAAAAATAAATAGTTGCCTCTGAGATGCTAGTAAAAGTATTGAAAAATGTATGTACGCAAGTAATACAAAATTGTACTTAGTTATTTTAGCCGCTGGTCTGCTTGCCGTAGTAAGGCAGAGAGAGAGAAAACATGACCAGGCACTTTCCACCAAGAAGTCCGCTCACACCGCCGCCCGGGGTGGGGGAGCGCCGTTAATGTGTCCGCCAGGCAGGCGGACTCTTAACAGTGATTTGTGTGCACGTGTGTCACAAAGAAAGAAAGGTGGAAAGACTTGGCATCTTCCTCTCTCTCTGTGTGTGTGTGTGTGTGTGTGTGTGTGTGTGTGTGTGTGTGTGTGTGTGTGTGTGTGTGTGTGTGTGTGTGTGTGTGTGTGTGTGTGTGTGTGTGTGTGTGTGTGTGTGTGTGTGTGCGCGCGTGTCCTATACCTGCTGAGTCCATGCATTGCTCCACTCCAGTGGCAGTAAATCTGCTCTCCAGGATGGCCTCCGTGTTTTCCAGGAAGTCCACAGACTGCAGGGGAGACTGGATCCGTGTGCCACCTGCAGACAGATCCAGTACAGACACTGTAGTTCTCACAACGTTTACCTTCAAGCACCTCCCATTTGGCATATTCAATTCAATTTCATATTCATATTCAATTCAATGTCATGTTATCTGAACAAGTTGTCTCAAGACACTCTACATATTATCGATGCTGTCGGAGCAGAACCCTCTTATCTCCATATTTTAACCATTTATTAACTAATTGGGTTAATTAGGTGTGTTGCCCTGTGGGAGGTTAGGTTTAGGGTGAGGGTTTGAGATAGGTTGTAGATAATGACTGGTCTAACCAATGACTAGACTAAACTAAGTACTGCACCCCGAAACGTGGTGCAAAGTATCAAGTTCCCCACTACTCAAAACTAATGTAAGCGGAGTCAGGCAACGACGTGGTTATACTGAAGTCATATAAATCATGTTCGCCATGTTGCTCTCATTGGAAGAACTTGTCTGTCTTGTGCTGTTTAACATTTTTATTCCCCGAGTCGTCTGACTTATTGGGTAAACTCTTTCTAAAGAATGTTTTCTAAGGTTTAAGGTTTAAAATTACTTTTAAAGGTTTAAATCATCGGTGCGGTTTTTCAGGTTAATTACATTTCTGTAAAATGGCATATTTGCCTATCAGGGTCCTTTTTCCCCCGGTTTGATTCATTACTGACACTTGGACAAAGATCCATCAGTGACCCATCAGTGTTCATTTGGCTCCACTCGTACAGTTACAGAGCTGTAAGGGTCCATTTGGTTCCTACTGCAACTATCAACCTTTTAGCTCAGGACTCCCTAGAAACCCCTCAAGGTCCCCTGGGGGTCCCCGCACCCCACTTTGAGAACCACTGGAGTCACCTTACAAACCTGTCACTGTTTGATTCTTCTTCTACTACTTTTCCAGTCCTCCACCATAGAGTTATAAATAATAGACAGCACAGGAATTCGCCTCCCATCCACTTGCATGGAGTATCTCACCCAGCGCACCCCTTCTTCCGGGTTGGAAAAGTGGTAGGCCCCGCCCATTTTGGACCTATCTACGTCATAGAATTCAATTCAACAGAGCTTTCATGAACACGCCGAGCCGAAAGCATTCATTTGCTCATTACAATATTTCGGGGGCATATTTAGAATGTGTGCGGGGTCGAGTGTGGGGCAGACAGCCTGTCACAGCCAGATTTGGGAGAGCAGTAGCTTTGTTGTTGCAAGCGGTAAAATGTGACTTTAGTGTTTGTTCTAGTCTCAGAAAGGTTCAACCATCGCTCCGACGGAGGGCGGCACAAACAGTAGGACCCGGAAGTGGCTCTGGAGGAGGCGCTAACCACTTACGTCATGGTTTAAATACCGAATGCATCTCTCTGGTCAAAGGTAAACAACTCAACTTCCCATGATGCCTTGGGAGTCTCCCTCTGAACTCGCGTGTGTGTGTGTGCGTACCATGTTGCTTGGCGTGCATCCATCCCAGAAGGTAGTTGCTGGTCTGCTGCAGCAGGACATTGTTGTCTCCTTCATACGTAGCATTGGGATCGTTGTCGTCACGTAGCGTCCCTAGCCTGTTCACTGGGAAACACACAACACACAGTTATACACAAGCACCGTGCATACTGTACACACCATAGTGACCATACAGGACGGAAATACACAAACAAATACAACTCAGCAGACATTGTGGAAGGAGGAAGGGAGCGATAATAAGCTGGTCAAGTTTATTAGCATGTCCTAATCGCTAACTAACGACTGATGTGGTCTGAAGTTCATTGAATTGAGAGGAGTGGTTTACTGGCTGCCATGGTGAAGATGCCGAACGCATTACAACATCCCGGCTTCCTCTCCTCTCCCATCCTGTTTCACTAATCCGTCTTATGTTAATAAATCTACTACTGTGCTGTACACTGCAAATCTTTCATCTTAACCACTTAAGCCCTGGCAATATACTTTGTCGTGTGAAGGGCGAAGAAAACCGATAATAGATGGCGCTATCAACGCTATTTTGAAAAAGGTTTTGACAACTTTGGACACGCCCAAAATAGCCAGGTTCAAAGTGATTAACTGAACGTCCAATTCAAGACTGTGCTGTCGCTAGCTAAGCTGTACGTCACGCAGCAGTGTGTCTACGTACAGTAGGTGTGACGTGACCAGGTGGTTTTCTGCCCTCTCATTGGCAAAACTCTCCTATAGACGCCGACAAAGCCGGTGAACGCCCAGACCCTGCCCAGGCCCAGACCCCCAGCGCCTCATGTGTGTGTGGCCTCGTGTGTGTGTGTGTGTGTGTGTGTGTGTGTGTGACACTCACTAGCCAGGTATCCGTGTCCCCCGCAGGCCTCTCTACACTCCTGTATTCCTCTCTGAGCCGTCCACGATCCTAGAGGCTTCATGGAGCATCCCAGGGCATGGATCTCCCTGCCCAACTCTGCCTGTACACACGCACGCATGCACACGCATGCACACACGCAGCCATGCACACACACACACACACACACACACACACACACACACACACACTCGTGTCAGTTCATGTACATGGCCCAGCTAGGCTTCCAAAAAGTCCCGCCCCCTTTCGGAATGACGAGTGGCCCAGGAAACGATTCCCCATTAATTTTCCCCCATAGGCTTTTCAAAAAAGTATTTATTTAAAGACGTTTACGCCGCGGATGAAGCCAACTCGGATCGTGACAAACCATGACAATAAACACAATGTTCTGGGCCGATCAGATGATTAGTAAGAAGAAAAACCAAACAAAAAGTGTTGTACCCTCAACACAGTGACCACACCTGGGCTTTTTACCTCCTTATATGATGATTTGCTGTTTTTTTGTCCATATAGAAGTGTATATTTGTACATCTCTAAATGTTCTGATGAATTGAAAATGGTGGACCCAATTGTTGTACCCTCCACACACACACACACACACACACACACACACCTGTCTCTCGCTGCGATCTTTCATCATCTGTCCGATCTGGAGCTCAACAAAGTTCATGAAGACCGTCTTGGAGAAATGATCCAGAGCATACATTGCTGCTAGGTATGGAAAGAGACGCCACTGCTACTTAGAGAGAGAGAGAAGAGGAGAGGAGAGTTTAAAAGTGTCTACTCTATACAGTACATTCCATTGACTGAAATAAAAATGTCAATGAAAACATTGACAGATCTAACACAGACTACATGTTTCCAGGTCTAAAAATGTTATCCTGACCTTAAAATGTATTTTCTCAGGGAGACCGCTGTTACTGAACAAACATTCTCCTGCTTTCGGTTAATTCCCACGGAGTCTCCACCTGCCCAAATCATCTCACCCTCCACCTCAATTGTTTTATCCCCAAACCCTCTAACCTGGGCTTTTTACCTCCTTATATGAAGATTTCCTGTTTTTCTTTCCATATAGAAGTGTATATTTGTACATCTCTAAATGTTCTGATGAATTGAAAATGGTGGACCCAATTAACAATTTCCGCTGCCATTAATTAATAGCGTATTGCCAAGATTTTATTGCGCATAACACTTACTTAGAAGAGCCAAATGGTATCCGTAATCGCATGTTACAGTGACAAACTGCTGTGTGTGGTGTTATGACCGGTTGTTGTTCTCGCGAGTATCACAGCAGCGCCTGCCTACAGGACATTGAAAACGCTTGTCTGGGCCAGAAACGGCCCCCCAATGTCGTTTCTGAGATACAGAGCTTTAAATCTCAGGACTGCAACAGGTTGCCGAGGACCGTTAAAACAGCAGCTAAAAACAGCAGCTAAAATCATTGGCAGCACAGAATTACCCAGTCTCCATAACATCTACACCACTCGTTGTATGAAAAAAGCCCACAACATCATGGAAGACACCAGCCATCCCGCAAATACCCTGTTCAAACTACTCCCTTCCAAAAAACGCTACCAGAGCATCAAATCTCGTACCACCCGTCTCAGTAACAGTTTTTACCCCCAGGCAGTCAGGCTGCTGAACAGCTGACCTTGAACTGTATTTTGTCACTTCACTTGCACTTTTTTTGTTTTTTTGTCTTTTTCTTGCACTATAGATGTTTGTTTATGTCCTGTGTATGTAAGACTGAGAGTGCTCTGAGCAAAATAATTTTCATTGTATTTATACTCTGTATCTATAGTTCTATACATATGACAAATAAACCTGAACCTGAACCTGAACCTGAAATGCAGGGCTTAGAATGGAAGTGGATGCGTGCGCATCTTCAAAATGGCCACTGTCCCACTTCAACTGTTGCGCTAACGAACAGTGGCTAACGATACGATCGGATCAAAACATGGATTAAAGAATATAAACCCTCGCCGTTTTTGGCGTACTCCGTGTTAAACAAGTGTAATGCTTCATGGTGTCATCCACACTACAGTTGTTGTATTGAGTTGTGCTTTCGTACCCATTCGGCATACTGTTAATAAATACTTCAATCAAGCAATCAATCAATCAACGCGGAAGACACGGTGAGTCTTAACCGGCCACGTATGTCGGACCAGAGCCATAGAGTAAGACAGAGTCACGACATTGAGGGGGCAGAAAACAGCCTGGTCACGTGGTTCATGTACTCGAGCGAGCCCATAGACTCCAATGCATTCCGTAAACTTCCGGTTGTCCCTATTTGAAGCCTTCAAATAGGGACAAACCAATAGAAGTCTTTGTAGAATAGCAGAGTGAACAGAGTTGTCGTAACTCTGTCTTACTCTATGGCTCTGTGTCGGACTAACAGGACTTCAGACTAACTCGTGCCCCCCGAAAGTCCCTCCCTTCGTGGGACGGAGAACTGTGTCGCCTCCGTCTGGGCCTGACCTGTAGCTGGTACTCCAGGACGGGGATCTCGGTGTCTTTGGGTCCAAACTGCCTCCTGGTGGCAGAGAAGCGTACTGCCACGGTCAGCGCCAGCTTCAGGTTGGTCACTGCCATCCTGCAGATGGACACTCTGCCCCCCGACAGAGCTCCCAGAGAGGCCCCCAAACGCTTGTTGGGGTCCTGGAGGGACGGAGGAGGAGGACTTTTATTGTAATATGGGGTAAACATCAGTGGTGTCAGTTTTACTTCCGTAAAAGTATCAATACTGCAATGTAGAACTACTCTGTTGCAAGTCAAAGTCCGGAATAAAAATAACTTACTTGAGTAAAAGTATAAAAGTATTGGAATCAAAATGTACTTAAAGTACCAAAAGTAGGAAGTATGCAGAAGGTCCCATTTCACAAGTTTTCAAAATAGCACAATTTGAAATGAGCAGATCTACAAGGTGCGAAGTTCACAATCACAACACAACCTTATTGTGAGCTTGTTGTGGATCTGGTATTTTTGGCAATTTTGACAACTAACACATCCTCCCGACAAGGACGAAGGAAATGGAATGGCTCAGGAAACAAACAGTGCAAACATTATTTAACACAAAGTTCTAAATGAAACTAAGAGACACTTCAATTGGCTTTCCTCGGCACGGAATCTCTGTCTCTCAAACAGACACGCATACAGTAGAAATCCCGTCCACAGCCTCCTCCAACGTTTTCCCAGCGTACGACAAATTAAGGTAAATATTTAAGAGGGCTGCCAAAGTGTGAATCATCTGTCATTGCCTCTACTGGGCCATAAACAGTTCCAGGTTATTAACCCATTTTTGGCGGGAACCCCATTTGGTGTTTTAAGCATTATGTTAAATACTTTAGCTATTGAAAAATAGCAGATCTACAAGCTCATAGCAAGGCACTCTGTGACTTGTAAGTCTTTTAGAAAAAATGTGGTGCAAATCTGAATATATTTCAGAGCAAACATTTTTAACTAAAATATTGGTTTTTGGGGGGTCCCTGGAACAAAATATTTTGAGATGGGGGTCCGTGGCCCAATAGAGATAATTCTGGGGGTCCTTGACATGAAAAAGGTTGAGCACCACTGACATAGAAACATGGGTTTTTCAGAAAAATGTTTTTTTTAATCGACCTCAGTCCAAAATGGGTTAAGACAGTTCTGTCAGGAGCGCCACTGACCCTTGGCTATATTTACGTCTCTCATGGGGGAGAAGGTAGGAACTAGGAATGTTTTCCATGAGATATGCTAGTGGTCCAGAGCTTAAAAAGACAAAGAAAAGGAAAGAAAAAGGAAAGATTGAGAAGCACCGATCTGTTCCTTTCCCATGTTTGCCCTTATTCTGTTCTGTTAAGCTTCCACTCATGTGGAACTGATTCATTGCAACTTACTGTATGAGGGAGCAGACACCTGTGATTGATTATATGATGTCTTATAACGGTAACTCAACCAGGCCATCCGCTAGACCGCTACACTCTTTCCCTTCTTGAGATTCTAACTCCCTTTTTCTGTGGAAGTTCTCGACGTCCCACTTCCCAGAAACTGACAACATTGACGGCATGACGGGTTATCGTTCGTCACCAGGTAATTTACTGTGGACCACCAGTTCAAAACCAGAAGACTAAAATATGAATTAACATTCATTCAAAAGACTACGACTAACACACCAGGTGGAAAAATGGGTTACAAAATAGTGGGATACAAATTTAAAGGAAAAAGAAAATGCTGTCAAAATCAACACATGCTGCATTGTGGTCCCAAAGCGGCTACTATCTCCAGTCTCCCGGGGGAAGCCATTAAGACCTGGTCAAAAACACATAACTGCTCCACTGTGTGATCACAGCTCGCTGACACTGCTGAACACTCTTTAACACTCTTAAACACCCGTAAACTGTTTGTTTATCCTGATACATGGTGTCTGTGTGTGTGTGTGTGTTTGTGTGTGTGTGTGTGTGTGTTTCATTGGGTCAGGAATATATCTCTCACACTGGCGAGTTCCCATCATTCAGATGCACCCAGAGCAGCCCCATGCTGTCTTTTAACAGGTTGTGTGTGTGTGTGTGTGTGTGTGTGTGTGTGTGTGTGTGTGTGTGTGTGCGTGTGCGCATGTGCCATCTGCAAAAATTTACAAGCACAGCAGCAGCATGAAAGATCATGATCACAACGGAAAACAAACTGGTGTGCTAGAAGACCAGTCTTCTCTCCATAAATGGCCCCATTCTCTGACTGTCCTTATAGTCCACCTTTAACAGAGATGCTATACTAAATGGTCATATAAGGATGTATTCTAAAGATAAGGGCGACACACAAATAGTTACACAAGTACACAGTCAGGTCAGCTGCTAGATTGACAGCTGCAGTCGCAGTTAGAATGAGTACGTTGATGCTGTGAAAAGTGGCTGACTACTAGCATTGACTGAGATACAGAATAATACGTTATATTTATTTGGCATTCTAAAATATCTATTACACTTCACACCGCCCACCTTGAAGGGGGTGACGTAGTGGCCGTCTACAGTGACGTCTCCTGTCTTGTTCAGCAGGTTCTCCCGTGGAATCCTCACCTTGTGGAACATCGCAAACCTGCACAGGAAAGAAATCCACCTGTCAAAATTAGGTCTCAGAGGCACTTGCCCATCGGGCAAGTACAGGTCGAGTTCTACTTGCCCAAAGGTCATGCCCACAGGAGTCCAAGCTGCTTCCGGTTGGACGTAGCGCATATGGAAGGAACACGTTATTCCAAACAGTTCCCATCATTTGCAACACATGTAATGTTTTTACTTTGCGACTGCTCTCCTCGAGAGTCGTTTTCTCTAAAGGATTATACTGTTTGATTGATCAAACATTAAAGGTTTTCATGAGATACAGTTTAATTTGTTTAGGTTTTATGACCTCAATTACACCCGAAAAACCTGAACTTTGAAAATTCAGTGGATTTTCTGTGGTCTGGAAACAGGCAAAACAGTGAAAACAGTGACATCTGCTGGCAAATCCCATTGACATATATGGGATTTGCTGGCTCTTACATCACAAACAGCAGGAAATAATTAAAACTCACAAAAATGTCATTGTTTTGGCATTTATGGTTAGGTATGCCCATATGTCGTGCCCATATCGTTGTCATTATGTCACCTACCCATTGTCCAGTCCGTTCTGCCCCAGCTTCTTGCCCATGTCTCCCACCAGAACACCAGGCATGGCCAGCAGGGTCTTAGGATCTCTCACCTAGCGTGCGCACACGCGCGCGCACACACACACACACACACACACACACACACACACACACACACACACACACACACACACTCATCAAATCTTAGGATCTCTCGCAGACTATACCACACGAATACATGCACAACAAGACCTATACTGTAGTCACTACAGCATTAGGTCTTGTTGTGTATGTATTCATGTAACACAACATGGTTCACATACATGTACACTGCAGGACCAAAGCTGTATGTTGTGAAGCTCAAAATAATTACAATACATTGGAGCTTATTTCATCGTTTTATTTTCACTGCAAGCAGGGCCAATGTTTAAGTAGGCATGCGTGAGAATATTCCTCCATTGTTCCTCCACATTTTTTTAAGAAACCTCATATCTCCAAAACAGTGTTCAAATTCAAAAAGAGCAAACGTGGCAGATCTACAAGCTCAAAATGCGCTGCTTCGCATCCACATTTCAAGCTTGTGAATCTGCTACTTTTGATGCGCTCGTGTGACGCTGTAGTATGATCATTTACAACAACAAAAAATGGAGATAAGAGGTAACGGCCACCGATCGGTGATCGGTCAAATGACTCGGTCGGTGATCGGCAATTATATATACTATATATCTGAATGACTTGTATATATTATAATACTACTATAATAGTATAATCAGAGATTAAAATAGGGTGCATTTTGCATCCCAAAACGCAGTTTATAGTTAAGGGGCCATTAGCTTTAGTTATAATAATAACTACATGAATATAACCACATTAAATGGGAGTTAAATGCTGCAATTTTTTAAAAATAAACTAAATATGACTCCTAATGTCATTGAAGTGGGGCTCATAAAATGTCCCTGGGACTCATCTAAAAGACCATCCCTGCATCCCGGGACTCATTACATTGAAAACCTATTTACATCACTGTATAATATAATATTATACAGTATTGTGACAGGCCTAAACATTCTCCCCTTCCTCCCCCCACACAGGAACAGATTTGATGGGTTTTGACATATAATAATTGTGGAAATATTCAAATTCTCCCCTTGCACACAAGGTCGGTATATGGGCTGATCGTGAGAAAAACAATCAGTGATCGGTCCAAAAAACCTGATCGGGGCATCTCTGGTTATAAATCCTTCATGTCTTAGATGTGTCCGTTTGAAAGCAGGACCACCCCAACCAAACAGATCTGCAAACTAAACAAAGTTGACTGGCTGAATAATACCCAAAAGTTCAGCCGAGGACATTATATCCACTTTAATACCTTAATACTGACAGACCAACTAGTGTTAAACCGTCTTTAATACACTTTATGAGACATTTATTGAGACTAAATAGGACAGCGCTGCACTCTGTCACTTGTTAATAGCCTGGAAAAAATCTCTCGCTTGAGATCCGCCTGTTGTATATCGTCGGTGGCGGGCAGAAACCTCTTATATGTCCATAACTCCATATGTCACTTAAAGTGCTACATCATCGAGTGTCACACAAAATTAGTGAAAATAGCCGATCTACAAGCTCACAACGTGTTGCAACGCGACACGTTTTTAGCTTGTAGATCGGCCATTTTCACTATTTCTGAAAATTGTCGTTCCGTTTCCTGAAACGCAATGATTTTGGACATGCGAGGTTTCCACCCGACAGCGGCGATATTTTATAGATTGTTTTTATGACTGGGTTACTGTCCATGTGCCACACTACACATGGTTGCACACACGGTACACTTTGTGACCTTAAAAGGTAAAAACAACATCACTAATGGTCCATAAAATACAGCGCTCTAATATCGTGTTTGATCTGAAAAGAAAAGAAACCGAGGGTAAAAGCATTTTTCGGTGCTAACTTGGTACTTGAGCCACTTGAGCCTATAGTTTATACTGGGTTGTACGACGGTATCACATGACCAAAATATCCAATCTACTTTCATCAGTGGTGGAAGAAGTACTCACACGTTAAGTACTACTTATTTAAGTACTGTAAACATGTCTAACCAGCTCAGTGGCCTTGTGGTTAGAGTATCCGCCCTGAAACTGGGAGGTTGGGGTTCGATCCCCGGCCGGGTCATACCAAAGACTGTAAAAACGGGACCCGGGCCAGTGCCTCCCTGCTTGGCACTCAGCACCAAGGTTTGGATTGTGGGGTTGGATCAACTACAAATGATTCCCGAGCGCGGCACGGCTGCAGCTTCCCGCTCCAAGAGATGGGTCAAATGACCGCTCCAAGAGATGGGTCAAATGCGGAGAAAGGATATTGCATACAGCAATGTATGGCTTACAATGTATGTGACAAATAGTAGGACTTTAACCTTTTAAATCAGCACTGCGCTGTAGAATTACTTTGTTGCAAACTCTGGAATTACAAATGAGTAAAAGTATAAATGTTATCCAAATGTACTTAAAGCGCCAACGTGGAAAGTACTCTTTATGCAGAAGAGACAAGTGTTCAAATGTTGTTGTTTTTTTTTTAAAGCTTTGGAAAATAGCAGATATACAAGCTGTGGACCAGCTACTTTCAAATGGCCTGAAAGTTTATAGGACTGAAGTGGTCAATGTTTTGTAATAATAATAATAATCAAAATCTACAAAGTAAATTAAAGTTGTCAAATAATTTTAGTGGAGAAAAAAGTACAATATTTCCCTCCGAGATGTAGTGGAGTAGAAGTAAAAGTATTGCAATTTGGAAATACTCCAGTAAAGTACAATTATCTCAAAAATGTATTGTGAAGCCATCATAAACGGTAATTAAAAAGGTAAATGGTACATTTAGTGCCTTTAACCAAGCTGAACTACTGAACAGAAACGAGGCAACCCAGAGATGTAATTGAGCTGCAGCACCATCTTGTGGACACACAGTAGACCTACAGACTGCCTGGTTAAAATAGTAAGTAAGTACATTGTACACAGACACCAGAGTCACAAAGTGCTTCACAACAATAAAAGAAAAACATGTCAACAATAAAACAATACAGCAACTATACAGAGAGAGAGAGAGAGAGAGAGAGAGAGAGAGAGAGCGAGAGAGAAAGAGAGAAAGAAACAGAACAATCGGCACTGGAGAAAATCAAGAAATATTTGCCTGCTGCCGAGATAAATAAATACCTGCACGACGAAGGAGTGCAGTCCGTGGCACACTGCGTCAGACGTGTAGAGCTGTGCGAACACCACCGCGTGCGTGGCTGTCTTCCCCAGGTTGCCCACCCAGAACTTGGCAGCCTCGAAGTCTGGGGAGTTGACGACAAATTCCTACAGGGTAGAGGGACAAAATATATATTTTGAAACCATACCAGTTCCATTTCCTCCCCTCCATTCCTCAAGTGTCCCGCTATGTACAATTTTAAACAATTTTGTGCTAGGGTCATAGCTGTGTGCTAGGGGGATTGTACCCGTGTGCTAGGGTCATAGCTGTGTGCTAGGGGGATTGTACCTGTGTGCTAGGGTCATACCCGTGTGCTAGGAGGACCGTACCTGTGTGCTAGGATCATACCTGCGTGCTAGGAGGACTGTACCTGTGTGCTAGGAGGATTGTACCTGTGTGCTAGGATCATACCTGTGTGCTAGGGTCATAGGTAGCGGTGGTTCTCATTGCTCTGGTGTTGCTGCCGTGACTCAGCTCGGTCAGAGCAAAACACCCATAGACCTGGACACAGAAAAACAGCTCTGTCAGCAAATTTGTATTTAGTTTTAAATCATAGTCTTTTGAATAACTTTCATTTCGTTTTAGTCACCTGGAATGTTTTACTAGTCTAATTTTTTTTTAACTAAATATCATAATATTTTTGTCTAGAATTTTGGCGGGCCTTGATGGTGTCATAATGGATGATTCTACACTTGCTGAAAATAGTCAATCTACTGTACACGCTCACAACGCGTCGCAGCGAAGTTGTGCATGATAGTAATGCTTACATTCATGTCTTCTGTGTCTTGCACAAACTTCCTGTGTCTCTCTGACCCAGAGTTGGCAACCGTCTGACCGAACATCTGGAGAAAAACACAGGAGAGGAGCGTGTCATGTACATATTTTATTTAAGAGAGGACAGTGTGGAGAGAGACAGGAGATCAAAGGCAGAGAGGGGAAAGACCTGTGACAAAATGCAGTCAGATTTAAACCCAGGTCCAGTATTTCTTCCAAGTCGGGCCGAAACCTTGTATGTCCAAAGAAAAAACACTAACAAAAAAATAACTTGTGTTGATCTAATGGATCTGTGTATTTATTATTCAGTCACAAGCTCTTGTTGCTTCATTGGTTACATATTTATAAAAGCCACAGACACAATTAAAGCACTCAATTTTGAGCTTTCCATTATAGGCCAATCTTTAAGCGATAAGCTTGTACATTGGCAATATATTCGTTACTTTTGTGTGACACTGTCCTACAACCAAGTATAAAAGTGCATGAATTTCAAAAAATAAAATAAAAAGGAAAACAAAAAAGAAAACAAAAACATTAAAGATTAAATATGCAGATGCAAGGTTTCTGTATCACAGCAGTGATATGGTTTGTGTGTGCACTAACCGGCAGAGGCATCAGGCACCCTGAAGTGCCTGTATTTATAAATTGCCACACCATAATTACTTCCTATTGTCTAATGACATGCTAATGACTCATATCTACGAGTGATAATGCTCTTGGGACTTACGGGTAAGTGCTTTACTGACACAGTAAAAGGTGCCAACCAAAAGTGCTTCTTCAGAGTGATACCATTAAAGAAACAATTATTTCAATCGTTCTATAAAGAACCCATGATGACCACTTAAACCCTATATGTACTTAAACCCTATATGTACAAGATCGACCATTGTCTCCCAGGACTCTTCTATGTACTGTACTCTGTACTTGGCCCGCTCCTTTTCATCCTCTACATAAATCTCTTTGTCTAAAATAGCACATCTACAAGCTCAGATCTAAAACATTCTCAGTGTGTACCCAGCCTTGGCCTTGTGAAAAGAAGACTGGCCTTGAACAAAGAGATAAAGAACGGATACTGGATATCTAGGATTCATAATCATGCTGATCCAGAATCAACCGCGCGCCGCGCCCCACACGCCCCACACACAAACACACACACACACACAAACACACACACACACACACACACACAGACCGGTGGTTCTCAACCTGTGGTGTATAGAGTGCAGTGGTGTGGAAGATTTATTTTCAAGGTGCGGGTTACAAACAGATTCCAACCTCACAAAATAAATTAAAAAATAATAAAAGTCTCACTTTGAATCATCATCATAATTTTTCAACCGCGGTCGAGATCATGGATTTCACAATGCCATGCCAGACTTTTCGGTCCTTCATTGCCATCCCCAGTTCCTGCTTACTGATGCATGTGTCCCTAGCGATGACATCAGGGAACAACAGTTTTCTACCTCTGGTCTGCTTTGAGGCAGTAGGATTCCAGAGAAGAAGGGAAGATATATGTATATGTATAACCTCATTGTCAGCAGTGGCCGGCTCTTCTGGATCGGACTAGTGAAGAAACACGGGGAAGGTTGCCGTATATTATATTAGTCGATGGGTGGCTCTTCCAAGAGAGATTTTGCGCTCTCGTTAGAAGGCGGGTGTAAGTGCCACTGAAAATTCTAACTGAGGAGTGCCAGTATTAATCTGCCCAGGGTATGTATTTTCTGGTCTGGTTTCCAGGCTCATTGGCACATATGAACTCACCCCTTTACTGAGGAAGTACTTGGCCACCAGGCTCCAGTCGTACATGCCCAGACAGTCGGTGAAGATGAGCGCCTTCAGCGGGTTGGACATCACCTCCTCCTGGGTCAGGAAGTCGTACCGGAACAGCTGCTTCACTCTGTGGACCAACCATGGGACGGGTCAATGACAGGCCTCCATCACTATGCCGTTTACACACATATTTTTGCAGTTTTCTGAAAACACCCAAGTTTCTATGTCAGTGGTGCTCAACCTTTTTTTTGCGCGTGTGCGTATTACCTGAGGAAGGTGAGCTCCCTCATCTCCGTGGGTAGATCTTCTCCAGGCTGTGTGTTTGTGCGTGTGACACTGTGTGTGTGTGTGTGTGTGTGTGTGTATATGTATGCATGCATGCATGCATGCGCGCGCGTGTGTGTGTGCGTTACCTGAGGAAGGTGAGCTCCCTCATCTTCTCCGTGGGTAGATCTTCTCCAGGCTGTGTGTTTGTGCGTGTGCGTGCGTGTGCGTGCGTGCGTGTTACCTGAGGAAGGTGAGCTCCCTCATCTTCTCCATGGGTAGATCTTCTCCAGGCTGTCGGGCGAAGATGGGATCGCTCTCCAACGTCCTGAACACTCGTTGCTGAGTGTGAACACACACACACACACACACACACACACACACACGTAAGTGATAAAAAGAGATTCGAGATTCGAGAGGAGGGGGGTATACAAGTTCACATTAGGTGTGAGCGTAACTTCTTGCCAGGGTGCAAGCTTGTACATCTGCTATTTCTGTTCATTTTTAATTAAATCTTGAAAGTATTGGTAGGTTTTTTTATACAAATCAAATCAACTGGGGGTCTATTAGATTAGAGCAATGTTAACTACATACAGTAGAAAACAGAAATAGTACAGAAATGTCGGCACTCCATCTTTAATCCATTTTGACCTTGAAATTAAAAAATATTCTTCTAAATCCTCCAGTTTTCTGAAATAAATATTTTCACAATTTTTCAAAAATAGCAGACCTACAAGCTATGAGCTTGTAGATCTGCTATTTGTCAATAGCTAAACTATAACATAATGTTTAAAACACCAAAAGGGGTTCCCGTCCAGAATGGGTTAACATTATTCACCTTAAAGGCGCTGACGTCCTCTCCCTCCATCAGCAGCACCATGTCCTTCCAGCAGAACGATGCGCTCTTCCTGTACACGTCCAGGGCTCCTCCGCTGGGCAGCTCGGGGGGAACGGCGCCCGCTGCTGTCTTCTTCTCCTCCTCCTCCTGCTGCTGCTGCTGCTCATACTTGGCCTCGGAGTGGCTGGTGCTGGTGCTCATGGTGGATCCACTTACTGAATAAGGCACTTTGGGTTGGCTTCTGATGGGGAAGAAGAGACAACTTCTACTGGCTGTCTGTGGTGGTACACCTCGAACACACGCCCAGTCGCCCACTATTAACTTAAAATCTACATCACAGGGTGCTATAAGGTCACTATTATGCAGCCAGACATGTTTTTAGTACCCTGCTGTAGTTTTTTTAAACGTTACAGGAGAACAAACTACAGAATCAGCCTACGTGGTGTCATGCCCCTATAGGGTATAGTAAGTAATAGGGTATAGTAGTTGCAGCCATTTTCTGATTCCATGGTTCCTGTAGACTCCATTGTGTTAAAAAATAATTTAAGCCTAGAATCAAGCCATCCAGAATCCTGGTGAATCATGACCATAAAACATTTGATTCTGTGAAAACAAAAACTTTTGAATATTGAATTAAATGACATACTATATTTAATAAATACCCCCTGTTTTTCACTGAATCAAATGTTTCATGGTCATGAATGATTCACCAGGATCCTGGATGGCTTGATAAAGAGAAGTCGCCTCTTGTGTATTAAACACTGCCTAGTGCCTTCTACGACATGACAACTCTTGTGTATTAAATACTGCCTGGTGCCTTCTACGACATGACAACTCTTGTGTATTAAATACTGCCTAGTGCCTATGACATGACAACTCTTGTGTATTAAACACTGCCTAGTGCCTTCTATGACATGACAACTCTTGTGTATTAAATACTGCCTGGTGCCTTCTACGACATGACAACTCTTGTGTATTAAATACTGCCTGGTGCCTACGACATGACAACTCTTGTGTATTAAATACTGCCTAGTGCCTACGACATGACAACTCTTGTGTATTAAATACTGCCTGGTGCCTTCTACGACATGACAACTCTTGTGTATTAAATACTGCCTACGAGTCTACGACATGACAACTCTTGTGTATTAAATACTGCCTAGTGCCTTCTACGACATGACAATTCTTGTGTATTAAATACTGCCTACGAGTCTACGACATGACAACTCTTGTGTATTAAATACTGCCTAGTGCCTTCTACGACATGACAACTCTTGTGTATTAAATACTGCCTACGAGTCTACGACATGACAACTCTTGTGTATTAAATACTGCCTAGTGCCTACGACATGACAACTCTTGTGTATTAAATACTGCCTAGTGCCTTCTACGACATGACAACTCTTGTGTATTAAATACTGCCTAGTGCCTACGACATGACAACTCTTGTGTATTAAATACTGCCTAGTGCCTACGACATGACAACTCTTGTGTATTAAATACTGCCTAGTGCCTACGACATGACAACTCTTCACTCTTGTGTATTAAATACTGCCTATAGTGCCTTCCTACGACATGATAACTCTTGTGTATTAAATACTGCCTATAGTGCCTTACGACATGACAACTGTTGTGTATTAAACACTGCCTAGTGCCTACGTCATGCAGTTTGCACTAAGGTTTTACTTTGTGCACTGAATGCAATATATAATTCAATTTCAACAACTTCCTATTCAGTCAGAGTCTGATCAAAGTTCATATTTCACCCTCTGGTGAAAAAAAAGACCATTGCAGATAAGAGAAACGAGCGATGAATGTATTAATATAAACAGACTACCACTGTATAACCACGTTAACGTAAACATGAATGTATGCATCTTCAAACTGCAGTGCACTTAATATAAATAACAAACTTCCAATGTCCTCTGTTGGGGTTTAGTTCAGTACTTTGCTCAGGTTTAGATTGAGTCGCCTCATGCACTTTCAGAAGAGCGTTTTAATGGAATCAATAGAAATACAGTAAAACACTAAACAGCGGTAATAATTCATCATAATATAGATATATCTTACCTCCTGTGACCTGTGTTGTGTGTTGACTTTCCACCTAGATCAGTTCTGTGGCTGCGTGCGTCAACACAGCGTGCACAATAACTCTATGCGTGCACTACACGTCTCAGCGGGGGAAATGGATCGATACGGGCTATCAAAATAAAAGCTGTTCTTCTTCTTCTTTCCGGTTTTATGGCGGTTGGCAAACCTTTCAAGGTGCATTACCGCCACCAGCTGGACTGTGTAGTACTAGGGATTGTGCAGCAAACCAATAAAATAAACCAAAACTCCTACCGGGCTACATTCTATTCACCAAGTGGGTATTTCTTATGTATACTAATTGAACTTAGACTTAGTAATATAATGATATACTTTGCCTGCTTCTTTTCCTAGAAGACCTGACAATGTAAAATTCTGATGTTTAACCTTTTTCAACAGGCGATATAACTGATTCCTCTCACTACTTCCTACAATTAATGTAGAAGTACATGCGTACTAGTCCGTACGCATGTACGCATGTACTCCGTAGCCCGGGCTAGTTGGTACGGAGAGGGTGGTGGCCACCACCCTCTCCGTACCAACTTGCCTCTGAATGTTATAAAGGTGTCTTCCAACCTCCCCATCATCCCAATACTCCTGCCATACTGCCTGTGAGTATACTCTAATAATTGGTTTGACTTCACTCTTGCTTAAAGGCACGTGCATGCATGTCTACCTGCTTCTACATGCAGATCTGCCTGACTTTTTGTTGTGGACATTGAAGTGATGCACATCAGCGTCGGAGAGGACTATAGGCAAGCTGTCAGATCAGTTATGCAACTTTTGAGGAATCGTGCATGCCTATTCCCACTATAGGCTGGAAGAAATGCCACTTGACAGTTTTCAAATCAGCCTCATGGTGGCGCTACAACATGCCAAGTTGCGTCTCACACACACACACACACACACACACGCACGCACACACACACACACACACACACACACACACACACACACACACACACACACACACACACACACACACACACACTGTGCCAATGTTGTTTGATTTGAATTTATTAGACATCATACAGGAAAAACAAGCACAAATCAAATTTCCTATTCAGATTTATTTGAAACCAAAAATCCTCTTTCTCACACTGTCTTGTCACTCCTGTGCCTGTGTGCCAGTGGTTACATTCCCCTTGCCAATGTTGGTTTGATTTGATTTCATTAGATGTCATACAAAACAAGCACAAATCAGATTTCCTATCCAGATTGGTTTTCTGCAGTGGGAAGTACTGGGAACAAGGGGTGATTAAAATCTAATAACAAATGTGTCCATGAGGTTTTCTGCCGTTCAGACTTATTGATCAATATGATTCCAATATGTAAAGGCCCCCAAAAATCTGATTGGAGCTGCCATAGTGAACATAATCATACAGAGAGAAACCAGGGGGAGGAGGGGGGGGCTTGAGTGAGAGAGAGGGAGAGAGAGAGAGAGAGAGAGAGAGAGAACCCAATCCCCTCTCTCCTCCCTCAAGCCATGCTATTGGTGGATTCTCCAGTGAGGCAGTATTAGGTATAAGCCCCTCCTCCATAAATCCACCCCCTCAGCCCTGGTGCTGCTGCAGGCTGCTGGTGTTGCCGTGACGATGATCCCCCCCCCCCCCCCCCCCCACGCACACACATACACACACACACACACACAACACACAGTGAGCAAATCGCTGTCATGATGCGGTGGCTCGGGACTGAAGGCAGGATGGAGACACACACAGAACAGGGTGAGTGTTTGTCCCTTTTCTCTTCGAGCAGGGATGAGAGTAGAGGGACGGATGGATGGAAGGAGAGATGGAGGGAAAGGGACTGTATAGTGGGGTTTCTTTTCTTCTGCACAGGGGAGGGAATGAAGGGATGGATAGAGGAGGAGAGAGGGACTGGATGTGGAGTGTGGAGGGAAGGGAGGAAGGGTGCATGGATGTATGGATGGATGCATGGATGGATGGATGGGTGGGTGGATGGATGGATGGATGGATGGGTGGATGCATGGATGGATGGATGGATGGAAGGACAGATGGATAATTTGATAGATGGAGAGATGGGACAGCATTTGACATTTGAATCAGCGTAGACTAATCCACTCATAGGGTGTATGGCATATGCTTGTTGTGTATAGTGTGCGTATGTTGTGCATGTGTGCATGTGTGTGTGTGTGTGTGTGTGTGTGTGTGTGTGTGTGTGTGTGTGTGTGTGTGTGTCTTGGCCTGCATGCACTGCTGTTAGCCTCCTCCGTGCTAGCAGGCTAACTGAGACATGCGTCACCACCAGCCCAATAAGTGCAGGGTGGACATTTACGTTGACAGAAAACCCCCACAAACCATTCTAGCAATGTCATGTTGAGTGTCACCTATAGCCCCATCATCAGCCATCGACCTCCACTGATGGCCGATGCTAACAGGTATCAGTGTACTATACAGCATAATGCAGCCCAGGATCATACTGAGTCACACACGCCTTTATTGAGAAATAATAATCAATCTGTCTGTCTGTCTGTCTGTCTGTCTGTCTGTCTGTCTGTCTGTCTGTCTGTCTGTCTGTCTGTCTGTCTGTCTGTCTGTCTGTCTGCCTGCCAGTCAGTCAGTCAGTCAGTCACAAGTGATGTGTACACAACACTGTTTGGTTGCAGATCACAAAAATATCACGTTCGCCCTTTACGCCCACTCCCGTCTGAATACATTCATGTCCTTTCTCCACTTTAAAACCAGCCATGGTTTCCTCTTCTAGACAAACCAAATTAGATCTTCGACAAACACCGTACTCCACACGTCGACATATACTTTTTATACTTATAATGATCAAAGCCATGCAGGTTTTAAATGACAGTGGGAAGGGAAGAGATGTTCTACCCGTAAGTAACACAACCTCATAGAATCCTGCCTAATTGTTTTCTATTCAATGAAAAACGTTGCCTTGGATCAGTGACTAAGTATGTATTCTTTTACCCAGGTTAGTTGACTAAGAGGAACACAAAAATGGGTTTTCAAAGTAATATATACTACTGCTTTTTCCCAAATGGTGTGAATTGCAGAAAAGGATTCCACGGCACTCCGTCTTTGATGAAAAGATGTAGATTTATTGTTAGCCATGTTTCGACCTAGAAGGTCTTCATCAGGGTCTAACTAACTTTTGGCTAATCAGTCACATTAAGTACAGCTGAGCTGTGAATGATTATTCAAATGGTTATTTGACTAAGAACACATTATATAACCAGGTTAGTTGACAATGAAGACATTCTATTCTCTCCACACAAAGCTGACTATACCATTTGATCTTGTTTAATGAAGTGAGTTGAGGGGGAAACAGTGGAGAAAAAAGAGGGTAGAGAGAGACAAACTGGATGAGAGAACAAAAGAAAAGCAAGAGAAAGATGGAGAGATAGAGGTCAATATGCTGGAGCAAGACCATGAGTCTTCCTCCCATGAGAACAGAAAGAGAGAGGTATACTGCATGAGATCACATTACACATACAATACAGGTCACTAACCTTGTGCGTTCGTGTGTGTGTGTGTGTGTGTGTGTGTGTGTGTGTGTGTGTGTGTGTGTGTGTGTGTGTGTGTGTGTGTGTGCGTGCGTGCGTGTGCGGTTGTTGCTCACTTGCGTGTGCATGATGTCACACCAATAATTCACTTACAAGCAGTGGTGGAATAAGTAGGCTACTCAGAATTTATTTTCTTTAATTAGAAGTATCAATACTGCAATGTAGAAATATTCAAATTCAAAATGTACTTAAAGGGTTCTTAAAGTACCAAAAGTAACAATGCATTGTAAACTTGTACTGTAGAGCGGTTGTGGTATCTGTCTCCCGTTGAAGAACAATTTACAGCGTACAGGAAAAAAATGGCTGAAATGTATCGGAGTGGTAATGTATATTCTGTAATAATTAACAAGTGGAGTAGAAGTAAAAGTATTGGACATTGGAAATACTCCAGTAAAGTACAAATACCTCAGAATTGTACTTAATTAAGTACAGTTTTATACACCACTGCTTACACACAGTTCTGAAGGCGGTTTGCCAGATAATTGTACTCAAGCAAATTAAAGGTAAGGTCAGCCAACAGAAGTGAATGGACCGACGCACGGTTCCTTGTGTTTCACAAGAACACAGTGGAATGGACTGCATGGAGGTGGGGGTCTATTTTGTCGACTAAAACTATGAAGAAAAATGGTCGTCGACTGCCTTTTTTCACAGAGAAACTAAACAAATAAAAACTACGCTTTGATGACTATACAAATATATTGGCCATTTCGTCAACAAATAAAAACTAGACTAAAATGTTGCGTTCAGCCCCATCCTGGAGTGCGTACTTTTTAGGCACTCATTTAGTACCACCACTTACTTAGCCCAATTCCTTGCAGTGGAAACGGTGCTACAAGTAGGCGGTGTGGAGTGGTGTGAGGCCATGGCGGTGGAAACTGGGATTTTGAGTATTTCCAGTGAGCCAACACGCACAATAGCAGCACCCTGACTCTGTTTGACCAGAATGGAACCGAACCTTCATTAGTATCATCGGTAACACCTGTGAAGGTAGTAGGGAAGGGGCCCAAGTTCTTTCCAAAATGGCATGTATGCATGATAGAGCCCATTATAGACCTGAGGCCGATTCTACGAATGCCTTCTAAATCAGTATAGTTCTCACAATTTTAATATTGGGTAGATCTGTTATTTTTGAATAGCCAACGCTAATTTAATAGGTTAAACCGGGTTTCCCTGTTTTGGGCAACATTTCTGAATTTTGTCAAAAGAAAAAGGAATTTCACAAATCGAACCCTTGGAGGGTTTTGAGAATGAACTACAAAGGCAGAGGAGAGAGAGAGAGAGAGAGAGAGAGAGAGAGAGAAAGAGAGAGAGAGCGAGGTGGTTATAAAGATTAAATCATGGGTGAGTTGACTTCGTTAACAAAGGAAGAAAGAGAGAAAAAGGAAGCCAGTATAATTGTTTGTGGCTGTAAGTGCCAGTTACAGGCAGTCACGATAGAGTCACAGGACACAGTGAGAAACAAGCACACGCGCACACACACGCAGATACACACGCACACGCACACACACACCATTTCCATGTCAGTATAACCTCATCCCCCATGATTCTTTGCAGCATTTACTACAGACAATGGAGACAGTGCGTGCGTCCGTGCATGTGTGTGCGAACTGCATGTGTGTGTGTGTGTGTGTGTGTGTGTGTGGTGTGTGTGTGTGTGTGTGTGTGTGTGTGTGTGTGTGTGTGTGTGTGTGTGTGTGCGTGTGTGTGTGTGTGTGCGTGTGTGTGTGTGTGTTAAATATATGGGGGAGGTGTTACAATAAGTATACTGTACCAAAGATCACATTATGTGTCGATTTGCAAAATCCCTCCCCTTCATGGTTTATTCATAAACCTATTTGATTTTATTTTCTGAATCATAGTCGTAGCTTATAGTTCCCCCAAAAACCCTAGCTGTTTTTCGCACCGTGAGCAAAAACTACATTTGGTTGTGGATTAAAGACGATTACCATGCTTTCTGAATCTACACCCCACCCCGCAGTCTGTAGCCATGGTAACCTCTCTCTTTCTGTGTCTCTCTCTCTCTTTGAAGATATTTTATGACCTATATCATGAATTTATTTATCTCTCTCTCTCTCTCTCTCTCTCTCTCTCTCTCTCTCTCTCTCTCTCTCTCTCTCTCTTTCTGTCTTCTAACCCCCCCCCCCACACACACACACACACACACACACACACACACACACTGTAACCCCACCCCCAACTATAGCACTCTCAAAGATCACTGTTTCCCAGTGGGAAAATGTAATATTATTATTTCAAAAGATTTTCAAAAGGGAAAAATACTTTTTAGATGTAGTGAAAATATCCGATCTACAGGCTTGTACATCATTTATTTTCACTAGTGTGGGTCCATCGACTCCAACCACCAGCATATAGGTGGTTCGGGCTGGTTAGGATGCCTCTCCCCTCGAAGGTGCTCGATGCACGTCCCACTGGGAGGAGACCCCCGGGGCAGACCAAGGATCAGATGGAGGGATTAATTACATCGACTCGCTGGCCTTGGAACGCCCTGGGATCCCCCAGGAGGAAGTTACTAATGTTGCTCTCATGGAGAGGGAGCTCTCTGGTGGAGCTGTTGCCCCCCGCGACCTGACTACGGATAAGCGGTTGAGGATGGATGGATGGATAGTTTCTCTTTAGGGTTTAGAGCTAAAAACAATGTGGGAGCCACTGGTAAAAGATAGAACCAGGGCGGCTTTTCACTGCCTCTCATGCACCCAGAACAAGTCACTGTTCAGCGCACACTCCCCCTGCTCGGCTCCGGGGGACAGCTGTGAGAGGTGGCGTTGAACAGGTCATTATGTGTGGAGCGTACCATCTGGGCTTAATTACGGGTGTGCCATCTGGAGGGAA
This sequence comes from Protomyctophum bolini, assembly GCF_963924005.1. Lineage (NCBI taxonomy): Eukaryota > Metazoa > Chordata > Actinopteri > Myctophiformes > Myctophidae > Protomyctophum > Protomyctophum bolini. Next base: position 23,716,478 of record NC_137881.1, on the reverse strand, counting down.
TACATCATCAAACATTCCTCTGGTCGGCCAGACAGTCTGGGGATTTGCGCGTGTGTGCACGCGTGTGTATCTTTGCATGTGAAGAGTCTGCCTTGCACTATTGGATGAGATAGAAAGAGATGTTTTTAACCACTTAAGCTGGATGAAGCTGACTGTCCTCCCCTTCCCTAAGCTAATGCCTTGTCCGCCTCCTCTCCACAGGACGAAGCCACTACCACCTGTTCCGGTAAAACAACAAGTAGATGAGGAGACCTTCGCTTGTCTCTGAAAGGATGTGAAATTCATCTTCAATATTATACAGGCCTCACAGTTATGAGCTGACATATGAACTGTGAACAAACTCAAGAATGCAGGAGCCTTTTACTGAACAATATTAAACCTAACATACACAAAGACATTTGACCCTATAGCAAGGTAAAAAAAAAAAACAGCAACAGCACAAGAGAGGTTGTATCTTCACACTCCCTTGGCTACTAGAAAAGGGTGTGTCTAAATGTTTAGCCCCCCCCTCCCCCGGGTTATTGGAGTACATTGCATAATAAGGTGTGTGTCGTGTGTCTAAAGTCTAAGCCCTGTCTACATCGTTCACATGGATTACAAACATTTAAATTGTTGACAAAAGTGGGAGACGTTTTTTTGGAAAGGAACTAATCACAAGAAGACATTGGCCTACTCTATGCAGA
>NC_137881.1:23615795-23710795 GCF_963924005.1 Protomyctophum bolini | reverse complement strand
ATGTCTAATCTCTCCTCCCATCCCCTCCCTCCCCTCTCCCCTCTCCACAGGTGTTCACTCCAGATGGTAGTATAGTAGACGGTGAGATCTTGGATCACAAGAATGGGACGTATGAGTTCCTCTACATAGTGCCTAAAGAAGGAGACTTCTCATTGGCCCTCAGGCTGTACGACCAGCACATCAAAGGAAGTCCTTTTAAACTGAACGTGGCCAGGATGTCAGAAGCTGACGTAGAGGTGAGTTGTGCGTTCGTGCGTCCACATGTGTGTGTGTGTGTGTGTGTGTGTGTGTGTGTGTGTGGTGGGGCTTGTGTGTACTCTATCGTGCATATACGCACAATGTTGCACACTCTTCTTTCTCCCTCTAAAGAGTATGTAATGAACAATTATTTTTGTTTGGTTACGTTTAAAAAGTAGCTTGCATTGTTCACGACTGTGTTTTGTTTCTAACCTGATCTACTGTATCTCTCTCTCTCTCTCTCTCTCTCTCTCTCTCAGGAATCCCCTCCAACCACCACAGCCACCAGCTCCGCGGCCAACGCCACCACGTCCACGGGCTCCTCCGAGGGGGCTAAGAGACGAGGGAAGTCCCCTGGCCAGAAGAAGAAGGGCTCCAAGAGAGCCAGCAGTGCCCTGGGGACCCCGAGACGCAAACACCAGAACCCCATCGAGGACGACCTCATGTTCAAGATCGGTGAGGAGGAGTATCCAATAGATTTTGTTTCATTTACAGTAACAGCAGGAAACAGCTAGGCACTTCAGAATAAGTAGTTAGTCAAAGTATACTCAGGTTATGGCGACATATAGCTCCTTTCGGGACCCTGTATTACATTTTTGTATTTTGGAAGGCCTTCCCAAAGGTGTGGTTTAAACTGTACGTTGCACGACCACGCACAGTGACACAATTGATCAGGGAGGGAGAGAGAGAGAGAGAGATAGAGAGAGAGAGAGAGAGAGAGAGAGAGAGAGATAGAGAGAGAGAGAGAGAGAGAGAGAGAGAGAGAGAGAGAGAGAGAGAGAGAGAGAAAACGTGTTTTTTTTACTGGCCAGGTTTTCGGAGGTAATTATGTTTGCATATTATGGAATTATAATTTCTTGATGAAAATGGAGTGAATACTGAATAGCTATAGTTCCGCTGGACAATCGGGTCTATGAGCGACCAGACCAGGAAACAGATTAACAAGCTCTGAAAACACTTTGAGTTTGTAGTTAGTAACCAAATGGTTCATGTGACTGTAACTCTTTATACACTGCAGTTAAATTAACATTGATTTTACAATAGAAACTGGGGTTCCAGAGATATAAATGCCATTGAATGGTGGTCTACAAAAAATCTTTATGGGGGTCCCTGGCGGCATATATTTTCAAACACGTGTCAATGTGGGGGTCCTTGACATGAAATAGTTTGAGAACCACTACATGTGACCAAAGAATTGCACTCTTGTCTTATGTTTACTTGCTCTGTTCCTTTCTCTGTCCCTCTCTCTCTCTTCCTGGCTGTCTCTCTCTCTCTCTCTCTCTCTCTCTCTCTCTCTCTCTCTCATCTCTCTCTCTCTCTCTCTCTCTCTCTCTCTCTCTCTCTCTCTCTCTCTCTCTGTCTGTCGTATAGGGTCAAAGGGAAGAAACAAAGGAGAGTTTACCAACCTGCAGGGCGTGGCCACTTCCTCTACGGGCAGGATACTGATCGCTGACAGCAACAATCAGTGTGTCCAGGTGTGAACACAGTGGAGGAAAAAGTACTCAAATGCTTAAGTAAAAGTATCAACACTGTAATGAAGATGTGCTCCGGTACAAGTAGAAGTCCCGCATTCAAAATGTACAAAAGTATTGGCATCAAAATGTACTCAAATTACTAAAAGTAAAAGCACTGGTCCTATTGCAGAATGTCCCATTTCACAAGTTCAGAATGTGTACAAAATCTTTTGAAATAGCCGATCTACAAGCTCACAATGCGTCGCGACGCATGTGTGTGTGTGTGTGTGTGTGTCGGTGCCCAGATTTTCTCCAACGAGGGGGAGTTCAGGAGCCGTTTTGGGTCAGGGGTCGGTCGCCGGGGCAACTCCAGCGCCCCACGGGCGTGGCCGTGCACCCGAGCGGTGACATCATCATCGCCGACTACGACAACAAGTGGGTCAGCATCTTCTCCAGCGAGGGCAAGTTCAAGGTCAGCGAGAAAGAAAAAGCACTCACATTGGTTTTGCTTGAGTAAAAGTGTAAATACTGCGATGTAGGACAGTGGTTCCCAAAGTGGCCCCCGGGGACCCCTAGGGGGGGAGTATATGAAAGTATATATTTGTGTCTGAGATGTAGTGGAGTAAAGTATGCCTATACAGAAAGTACAGAGAATTTGAAATACTCCAGTAGAGTAAAAAGAAAAAACCCTCAAAGGTTTACTTAAGTACAGTACTTAATAAATGCACTTTACACCACTGGTGACAACCTGTGCAAGGCACTGCCGTGTCATCTGGGAGGGACGCAGGTGTAATTAATTAGAGGGGATTTAACTACAGTAAAATCGTGAAAGCATCTGTGTAACCACTTTAACCATTTTTATACTATATACCTTTCTGTATAACTGTATATCAAACCGTGTTAATGTTTCAATCACACAACTTTTGTTTTCTTAACTAACTAAATTGTTTTCCAAAATTGCAATTCAGAATTCATAAATGACTTAATTGTCTTTCCTCGGTTGACTCTACACTGCATGCCCGTCAGACCAAGCTGGGCTCTGGTAGGCTGATGGGGCCAAAGGGCGTGTCCGTGGACCTGAACGGGAACGTGATCGTGGTCGACAACAAGGCGTGCACCGTGTTCATCTTCCAGCCCACTGGCAAGCTGCTCAGCAAGTTCGGCAGTCGTGGCAACGGCGACAAACAGTTTGCAGGTAGCGGTGTTGATTTTGGCAGCCAACACTACAGCAGATCTACAAGCTCACAACTCGTCGACGCATTGCGAGCTTGTAGATCTGCTATTTTCAGCATGCAACCAAGCATAAAATGACTTGTCTTTTAGTTCTACTGGATCTCTTGTCCACTATTAACCCTCCCTAACATTTTAGTCTTGTTTTTATTTGTTGACGAAATTGTCAATATATTTAGTCTTAGTTCTCATGGCTTAGTTTTAATTTAGTTTTTCGGTACAACGAACATTTTTCATAGTATTAGTCGACAAAATCAACAATGGCAGGTAGTGTACTGTACTGTAGGCGATTACAATAAGTTTAAAGCATAGTGTAAGTTATATATTTTATGGTTGAAACTAAATGTTTTTGGTGAAAGAGTTGAAGCTTAATATTTTGATCAGTAGTCATTGCTATAGTTTTTGTTCAATAACAGGGGTCTGCAATCTGTCCAGCTCTTTAGTAAACACATTTCATCCAAGCAGGAGAGTATAGACTTCATAAGCTTCCAGACAGTTCACATTTTGTCTGCTCATTTATTTCAATTGTCAGTTAATTGTCTAAGTCGTTAAGATAAATGTTTACTTTAGAGTAAGGGCTAATAGGTTAACTTTAGCTTTTGCATTTAATGCAACCCGTAAGTCATATTAAACCACTTTTATATTGGTGCCATTGTTCAGTGTATTCATGCTGCTGGTGACAAGCATGAGAAGGTAATGATCTAACTAACCTCTTGTCTTCCTGACTCCAGGTCCCCACTTTGCAGCTGTCAACAACAACAATGAAATCATAGTGACCGACTTTCATAATCACTCCGTCAAGGTGCAAGGACTGTTTTATTTGTATTTCATTTTATGTTGAAAATGTATAATCATATGAGATTCTAAGCTATATCTGCCGTATCTATTCGTTGTTGGGTTTTTCTTGCCTTGTCCCCATTGTACTCCTTTTTGAGGGCCTATGCACGTGATGTATGACGATAAGAGCAGCCCCTCACTTCACACGAGTGTGATTCTAATTAATAGTAAAAGTCCTCTCCCTTTCACAGAGCATCTACTCTACTATAACTGTGTGCCAATGAATGAAGCGTTCTGAACTGAATTGCTCTGAACTGCGACCGTCTCTGTTGCCAGGTGTTCACGCCAGAGGGCGAGCTGGTGCTGAAGTTTGGTTCCAACGGCGAGGGCAACGGACAGTTCAACGCTCCCACCGGAGTCGCCGTCGACGTGAACGGAAACATCATAGTGGCCGACTGGGGAAACAGCCGCATACAGGTACCAGGACTCAGGAGAGAGAGAGAGAGAGAGAGAGAGAGAGAGAGAGAGAGAGAGAGAGAGAGAGAGAGAGAGAGAGAGAGAGAGACAGACAGACAGACAGACAGAGAGACAGACAGACAGACAGACAGACAGACAGACAGACAGACAGACAGACAGACAGACAGACAGACAGGTCCTGTATGATGACGGTAAAAAGAAAATACCAATTAAAAGATTTTAGCGTTGGCTGTTCAAAAATCGCTGCGAGCTGGACAGTGCATCTGCTATTTTGGAAAAAAATGTTGAATCATTTTGAATTACATTCTTTCTCTCTCTCTCTCTCTGTGCTTTTTTACAAACTGTTAATACAGTATTTAATCAATCTATCTCCAGGTGTTTGACGGCAGCGGTTCCTTCCTGTCTTACATCAACACCTCTGCCGACCCGCTCTACGGTCCACAGGGCCTGGCCCTCACCTCGGACGGACACGTGGTGGTCGCAGACTCCGGGAATCACTGCTTCAAAGTCTACCGCTACCTGCAATGATGGACACACGGACGGACACACGGACAGACGGACGGACGGACAGCATGCGTCGGTCCAGATGGAAGGACTGAGTAATCCAAAGACCCGGTCAACCATATTTCTGAACCTGAGTGACTACAGCCTCGATATCTGCCGCCCTATAGACGACGATTGAAGCAAACATGAAGAAACATATTTTCATGAACAAAGACAATTGCCAATTTAAATGAAAGCAGAGGCTGCTGAGCAAGAGCCGTGTGTGGGATTTTTTGGTTCGTGAAAATAATGTTTTTTTTTACGTTTGCTTCAGTTGTCACTGATTCGGATGCACCTGCGTCCGAATGAAGTGGATGTGCGCATACTTCCTTCGCATTGATGGATGGATTGAAAAGGGGAGGAATTGAAATGACGTTCTGAGATGGTTCCCAATGATGTCAAAAAATAAACTACGGATGTAGGTGAACGGGAGGAAGAAAAAGAGGTGAGACTTGCCGTCTTTCTATCATATGAACTCTAGAGGAATATGTCCTTCAGCATGTTGTGTTGTCACTTATGATTAAAGCGGTGCTTCAAATCATCAAGGACAGATAAAACTTGAAGGAACCGAGGAGAGATGGTTGGGACGGATTCGTGGAGGAGGAGGAGAAGTGATGGAGGTGTGTGAAGAATGGAAGGCTGTGGAGAAAACAGGAGGTGATGTTTCACAGCAGTGGTTCTCAACCTGTGGTCCTTAAGGGGGGTTCCAGGTGGTCCCCAACTAAATGATGGAGAGTTGGAAACCAAATGGACCCTCAGATCTCTAACTAACTCTTGAGAGAGTAAAATGATTGCTTTACTTTTTATGCTCTCAAGAGTTAAATTATTGTTAAACCCATCTGCATTACTTGATTGAATTACAAGACAATTAGAAAATGTAGAAGAATTGTTATTTTGTTTCCCTGTCATCTCTCCTACTGGTACTGCATCAAAATTAAATACAGCATGGGAATGTGTACAAAATATTATCCGACCGCAAAAAGATCTTGGGTCTGAGAGGTGGTCTGTGGCTCAAATGCAGAAGAACTAATGGACCTTGATATGGAACGGGTTGAAAACCACTGTCTTATAGGAAGCATGCTACGTCCACACCACTTCCTGCAGGGATGGATAGACTGGTGGGATTGGAGGGAAAAAATGGAGGGATGAAAAAAGAGAAAGGAGGCAGGCGGGGGAACAGATGAAAAGATTGACCAAATGGATGTCACTCTGCCTTCCTGTCCTGTATAAGAGAAGACATTGGGTTGTCTAAACGGACAATGGACTAAAAGAGGTCTTGTTCATAAAAGGTTCTTGGGATATCCCAGAGTGCATTGTTGCACACCACAGTTTAGTTTAATTTGTGCGGAGATTTAAATATCTATTCACATTTTATTTAAAACAATTTCACATAAATGGACTGGACTCCATGAACAAAATGATGGTGTCAGTAAGTACATTTATTTTAATTTGCAGGTTCGGATACTTTCCAACTTGACTAAATGTTATGACAGACCCAAGGCAACGACAAATCTTAAGCCATTGTCCCGCATTTGTAAATTAGGAATGTCTGATTAAGGAATGTGCTGTCCTGCTCATGCTGTGTTCTAGTATTCATAATTGTATTGACAGTAGATTCATCAATAGCCACGATTGCTTGACTGAATGTGTTGGTTGATTGACAAAGCATATAGTGCATCTATCGTATGCTTGGTTCGAGCATTAATCATTTTTATTTTCTTGTAAAAATCAGCTTAGAGCGAACAAATCTATAAATCCGACATCTATATTTGAAAATATGTTTAATATTATATCATATGTGATATTACAGATGAAAAGGATCAACATCATTGGGAGTCAGTTCTGTTTTCACACCTGTCCTTGCCCAGTATCTCAGCAATGTTAACAAACAATGTCATTGACAGCGTACTCAAATTCTCAGATGACATTCTGTTGTCACAGAGGGTTCTAGAACGCTGTGGATTCGAGATGTATACTGGTTGTTGCTTGCCAGCATAACTCACTGCATAGAATGTTTTCCTGTCTTTCCCCCGGAGAATATTTTGTTACCTGTAGAAACTAGTGAGAGTAGGTTTGTTACTTACCGCTGGTTTTCAAAGTGGCGTCCAAACACACTCAGCATTTCAGTAGGCGGAGCTCTCAGACCGCCCGGCTACGCCAGAATACCTGTTGTTTCTGTCGACTCAAGTAGAGCTACAGCTAACTGCAGATGTGAAACAAGTACAGTTTTGATTAGCATTTACGGAATAAACATCATTTATAATACTACTACTACTAATACTAATAATAACTATTATTATTATTATTATTATTATTATTAACCACAACAACAATGCTCAGAGCATTAAAGTTAAGAGCCATTAGTAAATAGACATACTGTAAATGCACGAAGATGTCACTAATCAATCAAATATTGGAAATCTCCAAGAATTCAAGGCTTTAGAGGTGAGTAATCGACAAAACAAAGTCATTGTGGGGTGAACTACTCCTTTTACGTGGTGTTGAATGTGTACAGGTAAACAGCTCTCAACTGGATCTATATTTAGCCAAATATAGTAAGCTTTACTTAAATATTGCAAATCAATAACCTAAAGATTTTGTTTTAATAATGACCCCACATTTGCAGTGCATTGTATGCTTATGTATGTACAGTAAATTAATTGATTTATGTATTTATTCATGTATTTATTTATTTTATATTGTTATTTTTTACCTCACCATTTATTAATTGTGTTCCATCGTGTACATTGGAATTATGAAGTGCCCACTTTTTTATACATTTTGTCTATCATGACTGCTGATTTCTTGTGTTGATTGTTGGCATTTGATTGCTAATTTCCTGCATTGATTGTTGGAATTTTGTTTGATATAGTTTTTGTATATTGATTGTTGTAAAAGGATGCCTTGAATCTGTCAATAGTTTTCTTATTGTTTCTGTAAAGGAACTTGGCACATATTTTCCACACCCCACTATTACTATTACTACAGATAAGCTATACAAATTGTAATAGGGACTCATTGATTAACATTGGAATTAATACAAAATGTTAGCAATTGTTAGGCCAGCTTCAAAGCTAAAATTTCAAATTTCTTCTAAGTAATGCATAATGGAAAATGTAATACTGTTATCTCCCCACACTTTTCTGTGCTTAGCCCCGGACTAACATAAGCCCCAGGCTAAAGTCTGGAATAGTCCACAAGTGTGTGTTTGCTCAGAGTTTACTGTAAGCCCTGGGCTATAGCTGGTCAATGAGAATTACAACCACTTTTCACATTAATCCTTAAAGTCTTTCCAGCCAGTTATTTGTCCAGAAATGACCGTGCAGTGTTGCTATAGGAATAAAGTTGGTACGAGGCGAACTCACTCCAAAACATGGTAGTGTGAACATTCCCTTAGCAGTGGGCTACAGTAAGTGCAAATGCACATGCACCGTAACCTACGGTCAGACATATTCAGGGTTCAGTTTGCTGGTGGAGACTAGGGAGAAATACTGACTATACAATGAGAAATTGTGCAGTTTCTTTGAGGTTTGAATCTAATCAGGGCCTTTTTTGGTAAGTCAACCATTGTGTCAGTAATTCACATGAATGTTGCTTTCATAGCATAATGATAGAAATGCCTTTTCAGTTGTATAACACAGTAACTAATGTTACTGTCACTTTTAGAACAATATTTTGTCATAATGGTTTACTTCCTGTTGAGTTTGCTTTTCTATTTCTTTATTATTTTCCTTTCTTTGTCCTTGTTTTCCTTTTCATGGTTGTAATTGTTCAAATGTCTTTCATGCATGTACAAAATTAAGAAACTGAACAGTAATTTATCTGGGTTTGATACCAAGACAAACTATTCCACCATTCCAACAAAACAATACCTACTCTTGTATGCTTACTAATAACAAATAATCAAAACTGATTATGGTCATTTTACAGTGTTTGTATGTCGTACTTCAAGTCAGTGCATGACAAAAAGTGTTCACATCCTAGATTCTCACTAGCAGTGAATGAGATTACACAATGTTCCACTGTTAAAGATCTTTGATCAGACTTTTAGGCCATTAGTTGAGAAACTCTTTTCATTCTACAGCTTGAAAGAGGTGAACTTTATTGAGTTCAAAATGTCTTCATTCTCACCTTGGATACTTTTCAAACATGGCCGGATCCGCCTCTTACAGCATCGTTTGCTTGCTCTTTCTCTATGTATTTCTAATCTGGTCATATCATTGTTTGTCTGCTGCAGTTGTGCACAAACACAACACAATAATAAAGCATTGGTTAAAAATGGTTATTTGATGTTTGTGCATGGGAAGGTGATCCACTTAAACTCAACCGTATGTACTTTGTTGGGAAAGTCTATGGACTTACAATGTTTGTTTAGAGCACTTTTACATGCCAACCACGCGATATCTCGTGGAGAGTTATTAATACCATCTTATTTTGCCTTTTTTTTTGCCTCCGTTAGCTTCCACCGCTAGCATCCATATAGGCCTCCCATTGTAGAAACAGCCTACACGTTAATCCGCGGTACACGTGCACGCACACAGGGTTATTAGTGTTTTCTATAAACAGCTATAGTGTAGATTCTGTCTGAACACAAACATTAAATGCCATTGACAATGAATGGAGAATTTACGTCATATGTGTCTGAGCAAATCGGCTGCGTAGGTCGGTGGCCACCCTTGGCCAATAAGGGACAACCATTCTTGATGATGATGTACGATCATTAGAGCACCCCTCACGTCACACGGGTGGGATTTTATGTGCTCAGAATGGCATAAAGTGCCATGTTTATAAGTACCAATTAAAACATCAATCGTTCACCAATCGTTCAGCGATCGTCCACCACCTATAGGCCCCTCGCTACACTACAGATCCAGACTACATCACTTCCGGCTCAGGCGGAAGTGACTCTTCTCCTCTGTTTAGCGCATTCCTCTGGCACTGCACTATTGCCGCAAATCTCACATAGAGGGCTGGGCAGGATTGTGTTTAACAAACATAGAGAAATCTGAGTGACGAACAGCCGGTGTGCTGGGAGCCAGAGCTGAGGTGCAGAAGGAGCGGTAGAGAACGGTGTCACGCTAACTGGTAGACAACCAAGTTTTGCTAGAGCCACAATTCCATATTTGGTCAAGGCTGACGTCAGCAACAAGCTCGTCAGCTTGGCATATAAAGATTGTAATACTTTCGAAGTGCATCATATGTGGTTATTTATTGAATTCCAGTGGAAACTTTAGTTCACTGCCACCTACCCCCTGTAAGACCGGAAGACGAAAAATGAGTGCCGGTCCAGGTACTGAGGGGAAGTCGCGAACCAGGGAGCAGCGCAAGTATTTTCCTAAAGAGGCCCCCGACCCATCTCTTCCCATTTTAAAACACCGACTACCCCCCGGCCTGAGACCTAGTCCGAGTCTGACCCCTAGTCCTGGTCTGACCCTAGAACCAAGCGACCAGAGGACCAGCGATCGTATTGGGGAAACGACACAGAACAAGCCACACCTATTTCTCCTCCAACCGGAGCTCAAACAGCGCGCGCCGGTAAAAACTCAACGTGCAAATCTAAGACGGAAGTATGTGGTTGGCCTGCAGGAGCAGCTGGACGGAGCGATGGCCGAACAAAATGGCAGAAATGTAGGCGTCTGCACCATCCGCAACAAGATTTTCAGTGACGCCTTTGAGGACATTATCAGTCAGGTGAATTACGAAAGTCCTGATAGGGGAGAGCTGCTCTCACATGTGAGAGATGATACCGATTATACCGTAGACATCTATCGGTGTCTGTATGAGAGCAGTGTGGGCTTCGGCCAAAGGCTTAAACCTCCCGAAGGCGAGGACCAGAAGCAGCTTGAGTATGACGAGTACGACGTGGAGAACACGATCACTGATTCGGAGGATCAAGAGCGGTATGAACAACGCGAATCTGACACGGAGAAGAACAGGATCTCCGATCTGGAGGATCGGGGGCAGCACGAACAAGAGTCTGACACGAAGAACGCAATCTCTGAGCTGGAGGTTCAGGAGGAGGAGGAAGAGGAAGAGGAGGAGGGTGAACATTCTGTAATAATTAAGAGAATCTCTGAGCTGGGAGAGCGGAATCGAGACCTGCAGGAGCAGGTGAATGTGGAGCGAGCTAAATGTTTAGAAGCCATTTCTTTGACTAAAGGCGCGAAAGAGCAGGAAGAGTCATTTCAAAAGATGCACGCCAAGCAGGTGGACCTCCTGAGTGTAATCAAGGCGCAGCGTGAAGTCCAGCTGAAGCAGATCTTGGGTTACCAGCATGGACTCCAGACTCTGACCAAGACCAAGTTTAAGTGGGAACAGAGGTGAGATTGAAATTGCTTCTATACAGTATAATGGGAAACTTTTGGGTCAAGTAAAGTTGCCCTTTTAAAATCTATTAGTGTGGTTGACTATATTGGAAACCACTAACCCCAAATGTTTGACACGGTACTCCTCCCACAGTTTTTGCAGGTTACACACACACACACACACACACACACACACACACAAGTCATAGTAGGCCTATGTTGAATCGTCCTGGCTTCATCAGGAATGGTATGCTTGAATTTTGCTAAACGAAATATTAATGTATTAGTGAATTGCATTTTCCCGTAGACAGCTATGTTCCAATTCAAATATTTTTCTCTCGGAAAGCGTACGGGCTACAATTACCACACTTAGGTAGAGAGGCTCACAGTCCAATGGCCTCGTGGTGGTGCTATTAACAGCCCATTTTACATTTTGGTTTATACTTCTTGAATTGTAGTAGAAATAAAATGTACGTTTTTCTCCTGGATTCCTTGAATAATATAAGGCAACTCCCCATATTGGTCTTTCTGTCTAACTATTTATTTATGTATGTATTTATTTATTATATCCACAAAGCTTTGGCACACTACTCCTCCCACAGTTCGTGGCACATATATCACATTGCAGGAGCTCTAGTGTCTTATCGTTTAGTATAATTTTAACTGCTACAGGGACAACACTGGGTCAAGCAACATATCACTCGAGTTCTTTTTTATTTAGGTTTTTTTTTTACCTTGCTACAGGGTACACCTGCACTGGGTCAATCAACATGTCACTTTTTTACAGCGTGGCTCTGCAGGACACTAGCCCTCTACAGTATACTGTATGCAATTAATGCCATGTGTGTGGGGGGGAGGTTGGGGGCTACTTACATAGGCCACAGAAGCAACCCCTACTACCATCTTTTCACATGTTTTATACTTTTTGAAATAATTAACTTTACAGTAAATGTATAAAGGAAGTCAATAGTAAATCCCAAACCTTGCCCAAATTTGGAGTCACACAGAATGGCCACATGTAATATTCAAACCCACATCGGAGCCATGTGGATCCCGAGATCCACTTCATTCGATTTTTGTTATAAATATTCATTTTTGGAAATAGCAGATCTACAAGCTTGTATTTTGCAGCTGTTTTGTTCATTAGCCTATGTTTATAGCATCAGACTCACAAATCAACTCACAACGCGTCTTTGCATCGTTTCATCCGCCCGTGTGAACACACCATTAGATCCATATATGGATCTGACCTCGTGACATCACGTGACATCATGGAGACCCTTATATCTCCATATATGGTTGTCAGTCCATCACGCTTTGTGACATCACACCTCGTGACACGTTCAATATGTCAATCTGACATCACCATAAGATGCCTGAGGGCGAGGTTGCGTGCAACTGGCCATATATGGAGCGTGTCTTGAGTGTACAGGGTGTGATGACGTGATGTGATGAGGTCAGATCAAGATATGGAATGACAGAACAGGTCAGCTCCATATATGGAGCTGACCTGTGGTAGCGGGGAATTGTCTTTAATGTACAGGGTTTGATGATGGCCCTGATAGGGCCGGACCATTTTGGGACTCATGCTGGCTGCCAGGCGCGGCTGCACAAATAACTTTGGAGCAGCTCGTCGTACTGCTAGGGCAGACCGGCGTGGGCACTCATCCACCGACGTGGGCACCTCTGTCGTTCCCTGGCCAGTGCTGTCGCTTTTGTTCCCCACAGGTGCCATGCACCGACATAAGCAACGTCGTTGCAAACGGCGTGATCCGTGATCTTTGTCATGCTGCAGACTAGAGGCTTTGTGCTCGCATCACCGGAATGGTCCTTTCAAACATGCCAGCATGAGGCTGGAGGAGCTCCACAATCTCCTGCAGTCCGGTGACACGGCACCTCATCGAACCCTGGATATCCATACATGGTTTGACATACTAGATCTGCATAATGAGCCGGCCAGCAACTCTACATCTGACCTCACTGACACCAGATTAATAGTTTAACTGCTTCTCAACTGTGCCATGTTAAGAAGCTCTGTTTCAGCGCGACCTTGCCCTTTAGGGCGTCTTACTCTTACTGGTAGTAAGTAGCCCCAAAATGTTTGCCAATTTATTATTCCGCCCCCTATGATGTCATGTGGGTCAATACATCATCATACATCATCATTCAGTAGAACTGAAATTAACTGTATTTACTGTAACAGAGGAAACGGTTGCAGAGTTAGTGTTCTATCCGAAGACTGGTGCCCTCTGAGTGTCGCTGATTTATACTGTGCATCGATTAAGTCGATAAACAACAGGATGCCCTCAAGCATCCTTGAGGGGGTTCCAGGTGGTCCTTATGGCAAGATGATAGTTGGAACCAAATGGACCCAGCAGATGTGTTATGCATGGGGGTCTGTGTCCTAATGCATACCAAACTGGAAGTCCTTGACACTAAAATGTCAGAGAACCATTGGTTTTATGCAATAACTGTATATACTGTATCAATTTCATTCTGGCTGGTTCAACAATAAATCAGATCGTATAGTCAGTACTTAAGTGGCATGCACGCACACACACACACACACACACACACACACACGCACGCACGCACGCACGCACGCACGCACGCACACACACACACACACACACACACACACACACACACACACACACACACGCACACTTATAATTATTAACAACTTAAATAGTTTTTCGTCTCAACTCTTCAACAGGAAATTCTTGAACACAAACAATATAGATGCTCAAACTTGGGCAACTTCAACAATAAGTGTTTCAGGATAAAGATCATACAGTCTAGAAAGCTAAGCATCGTCTCCTCTATATGTGGCAACTGCCAGTTATCACAGAGACTAAACAGAATTTTGCCAATGTCTTAGATCTCGGCTTGGGCATTTCTGCAATCTGCAGGCCTCTCACAACACATTTATGGACATTACAGAGGCTTCCAAATATGAACACAAGTTGTTTATATTTGTAACCAAGCTGGTTGATAAAGACTGCCTCTTCCAGACTGTGGTCAAATGTAACAACCCACTTCCAAAACGGCCACTTCTCTACTGTCCTCATCAACAACAACAATAACTATTTTGCCATTTAGTTGATTAAGTGTTTTGCATGGTATAGGTGAACATTGGACAAGGGCTAGATGATGCCTAAAAATGATTTGCTATATGTCACTTTTCCCAAACAGACATTATTTTTTTGGTTGGATCCCAAATCTACACTATAATTCATTCACTGAACTGAAATTATGTACTGTATAGGCTCACCCTATACATTCACTCTAAGGATATTATATTTCAGACTGAAAAGCAGCATTCTCTAAAAAGTAACTCAGTGGGTGAGTAAATACATTGGTGCTAGACTAGACTTTTTAACTGTGGCTATACAGCTGTGGCCTTGTAAACAACAGCTAGCATGCTTCCTTTTGTGTTTCCATGTCAGTTGAGCTCCAGCATTGTTGAGTCTGATCCTTTGTTGTGTCCTGTGATGTATCCTCATGTCCAGCAGAGGGTGCTATTTCGATGTTAACTACAGCATGGCTAATATTTTCAGAATAACAGGAATTCCATAATACCTGCAACTCAAACACATAAGACCTGATTTCTGCAGATCATTGCTTGGCTTTGTTTTGTAAATTTGTAACACATAATAAACAAATTTGTATGTATGTGTATCATGAATATGTTAGCTACATTTGTCTCTGATTTATAGTATGGTAGCCTTTGAGAGCTATACTGTAAATGGGTGGAGTTGTTCATTTTGAATTAATTGTTAGAGATTATAAGTTATAGATGCATACATCATAACCATGTAAACCCTATTTTATACTACAAAATATATCTATAATGTGACGCGTTTTGTAGATCTGTTAAGTTTGAGGAAATTTGGAACATTTTAGAACGTTTTCACTTGGGCCTACAGTAGCCTACGCTGTCCCAAAACAGTCATGGCGTTAAAATGGTTAAGCGCATGGCCTACTTGTCTGCTAGTTTAGTTTTGCTTGCTTGATTGATTGATTGAATTGATTGAAAATTGTATTAACAGTTTGTAGAATGGGTACATTTCAATGAAAGTATGGGTGTTCAAAAATAACCAAATAACCAAATGCAGGCAAACTGGTGGGACTGCATGGGGGCAGAGGACACAGGAGAGCAAAGAGACAAGCAGGGTTTAAGAACTTTAAGTAGTGACAAACTAATGGAGTGCAGGTGTGAACCTCCACTCTGACTGGCTGATAGGGAGTGACGCCACTGGAATGACAAGAAATTGACAATAAAGTCAGGGCAGAAACAGTACAAAGCAACAACAACTTGATGTTAGTCACACCCACAGGCAGGCCCAGACCCAAGACTCAGACTGTATTCCTGACTAAGATAAAACCAGAAAAAGCACTAAGACTTGTTTACACAAGGGTCCTCCATTTTCAATTAATCAGCTTCTGCATATAGGCCTATATCTCTCTCTCTCTTTGGTTGGCAAGGGTGGTGCACTGATTGCAGTAAGGTCTTCCATGTGGTAACTGGAAAGCTCGCCCCCAAAACACGCTCACCCCCATTGTTTTTCCTGATGACCGCAGCTGTTCTTTTATACCTGTATTCTTGTTAGGTTAGGAGGATAAGATTAGAAATACTGTAATTTTGGGGTTCGGCATAGTTTTAGTGAGGTTAAGTTTAGGAATTAGATTAGTTTTAGGCAATGCCGGCCCGAGGCATGCATAGGCAGAGTTGCTAGGGGCCTCCGCAGGGCTGCCAACCAATATAGACCTACATGTGTTTGCTGTTTGTTTCTGCTGAATTTAACTGAAAAAGCCAGGCTGGAAGCCAGGCAGAAATGTTGTGACTTGTAGGTGTCGGGAAACACTAATTAGCATCATAAAAGCAGTGATCATCGTCTAGTGACAACTATCTCAGCGCCGGAGACAACCAGGTCCAAATTAGCTGGCCGGGGTAATTGGACCACACGACACTGGGTTTGAGGCCCTGAAAAGGGCTACCCTTCATTGGCTGTTGATTTGTTAAATTTAGGGCAAAAAGATGCTAAAAACACGAAGGTTTTGCGCACACACTCGCTATGATGACCCCCAGGGGCCCTCGTGAGGGTTAATCCGTCCCTCGAACAAACATTCACCAGACTTTTTTGGACTTCTGCAATACAGCAGCTGAGCTAATGAACTCTCAACTTTCCGTTGCCGGGAACGGAGGGAAATGCCAAAAGGTTGAAGGCGACGTTAAAGTTGTCCCGTATCATTCCAAGGCCAATGAATACAGCATCTCTGTGAGGCTGCTAAAGGTTAAAAAATGGGAAAATATGCTGCTAAAGGTTAACATAGTATGGGTAATAGGTTGAAGGCTATGTGAGGTTGGCTGCTATGCCATTGAAAAGCACTTGATATAGCTACCTCCCATGGGTGGGGTAGAGTTCCTCCTAGGCCTACAGTATGAAGTGTAGTAGAATTAAGGCTTGGAGAGAATGGCATTCCCCGCAATGTGGCAGAACACACAGATACCTCCCTCGGGCTGTAAGGGAATCACCTTGTGGCTCAACCGATAGCCAGCTACACTGTTATAAGGAATCTCATTTGGGACAACAAATATTTGTATCACTTTTTCAATGTAGCATGTGTGTGTGTGTGTGTGTGTGTGTGTGTGTGTGTGTGTGTGTGTGTGTGTGTGTGTGTGTGTGTGTGTGTGTGTGTGTGTGTGTGTGTGTGTGTGTGTGTGTGTGTGTGTGTGTGTGTGTGTGTGTGTGTGTGTGTGTGTGCATTTTTTGTCAGTTTTACAAAATTGTACAGTATAGGTTGTGAGAAGATAATTGGGGAAAGAGTGAACTCTATGCTCTGAAGTTATTGTTATACAGTACATTCTCTCTTCTAGCCGGTGAAATAACAGTGGAATTAGACCCATAAACCCTATAACATATGATATGGTTATATATATAGCTGGCATGAACATTTGGCAACGAATTGCCGATCTACAAGCTCACAGTGCGTCAGGTTGCGATCCATTGTGAGCGTGGACAGAACAAAAGGACGGGACCAAGTATGGACCTCGATCTGGGGGACCCTGGTCAGTGAAGTAAACACAGTAGGGTTGAAGTGGTTAAACAGTGAAATTGTTATGTTTTGTGGAACCACTTCAAGGATTCCTTGGGGATCCCTGGAACCCACTTTGAGAATCGCTGGTGTAATGGACCCGTATAGGATGAAATTAAACATTCAGGATTTAGCATGCCATGCATGCCACACATGCTCCTCTAATGAGTGCTTTAGTACCACAAGTGGATGCCTTGGGGTAAACACAAATCTTAATATCATTCTCGGATGGGAAGCCGTCCAACGATTCATGGAATGACTGGATGCAGATAGTGCTTGACCTGATTTGTCCCGTCGGCCCAACATTTGAAAACAAGTGTTACACATGCACCCCTGTAAATAACCTTTTCATCCACGCCACCCCTGAATTACACTTTACGTTTTTATAATCTTACGTCATATTGCGCTACGTAAATATGCAAGTATTTCCCCTATACAGTACGTCACAAAGTTAGGCCTATATCCGAACAGACTATATTTGAACAGGCTGAAAATAACTTTATACGTTTAACCACTTGAACCCCATGGGAGCATTCCTATTCTGGGGGGACATTACCCAAAAATAGCAGATCTAATTTAGTATCAAAGCATCACAGCATCACGAGTGATGCCGTGCATGGCACCCACTTTGAGAAACCCTGCACTAGGTCATGTGTGTGACCCTGTTGCCCCCTACGGCCTGGCTCTGGACCCCTGGCTGTTATGTTGCACACATGACAACAAGAAGACTGGAAAGCTCGCCTCAAAACACAGTCACCCCGGTCGTACAGTCGGCAGAACTGCTCAGCCTGCATGGTATTCCTAAACGTATAAAGTAAACTATATGCTTGAACGGTTAAACCTTATTCCTAACCTTAGCCTCAGTAAAATGGTGCCAAAACCCAAACCTAACCCTAATTCCTACACTTATCCCCAGTAAAACTATACCTAACCTTAAACGTATTTCTAACCTTATTCTGGTTAGGCGGCGAGTGTGTTACTGTCTGTATTCCGGATACCAACAAATGTGTGTGTGTGTGTGTGTGTGTGTGTGTGTGTGTGTGTGTGTGTGTGTGTGTGTGTGTGTGTGTGTGTGTGTGTGTGTGCATGCGTGCGTGCGTGCATGCGTGCGTGATGCATAAGCGAGCATTTTTTTGTCAGATGTACAGTTTTACAAAATTGTACAGTAGGTTGTGAGAAGATAATAGGGGAGAGAGTGAACTCTATGCTCTGAAGTTATTGTTATACAGTACATTCTCTCTTCTAGCCGGTGTGTGTGTGTGTGTGTGTGTGTGTGTGTGTGTGTGTGTGTGTGTGTGTGTGTGTGTGTGTGTCTGTGTGTGTGCGCGCATGCATGCGTGCGTGTGTGTGTGTGTGTGTGTGTGTGTGTGTGTGTGTGTGTGTGTGTGTGTGTGTGTGTGAAGTCCTTCATAGGCCAGTGTGCTAAAATCCCCACAGCTGACTATGCAGCGTTGATTTGGACAGATCTTTCTTATTTAGAAAAAAAAGGTAGTTGTAGACACATAGTTTTAGTCTACAAAATTAACACTGGATGGTTTGCCACCCACTAATGATTTAGCAGAGATGCCTTATACCTCACATTTCCCATTCTTATCTGATGTGTGGTACTGTAGCTCTGTTCAGATAGGTGTGCTTTCACACCAAAAAATCTGCCTGTTTGCACAACTCATTACCTCATGAGGTGGATCTTAAACCTAGGAGGTGGCGATGTGTTTGATGTTTTTAGGGAATGTCTCATTTGTTTCCCCCCACAGCCCCTATTGGCATGCAATGTTGCAATGTTGTATGCAAAGTATGCAATGTTGTGATTCACAAAGAATTATGAACTTGCCAAGGTTAAATTTCTATCATTGTTACTAATGTTGTATATTAATTGTGTTTTTTAGCAAAAGGCCAATGCACACCTCAGAAGGCTAGTGACAGGTGCGTAGGGCAATAAAGCATACTTAAAAAGGTTATCTTTGAAAAACAAAGCAACGGTCCCACACACTGTCAGAAACTTGCCAAAAATGTTGCTCTTTATTGGGTCAACGATTCGGTCGATTAGACCTTCATCAGGACAGACAATATATATTAATTGTGTGCCATACTAATTCACATCATTTTGTTTGTTGTTTATTTAAGGTAGATATTTTCGCTTCACTATTGTTGACTGTGAGTATAATATATAAGAATATAATAATAAATGTGTAGAATTTAATCAAAGGGGGAGGAGATGAAGCGAAATTATTTAATAGCATTGATCAGTTTGTTTTTGCTAAAACAAAACCCCTGTGAACTGAGAAGCAGGGCTATCTGCTTAGATAAGCTTGGTATTCAAGGAGTATCCTGGCTAGGGTCACAGCTGCAGGGGTAAGAGTACAGCCTTTGTTTCACGACTGCACGAGAAATAACTAATTGTGAAGTTACATACTGTAAGTACTGTACTTAAGTACAATTTTGAGGTATTTGTACTTCATTGAGTAGGTCTATTTCCAATACTTTTTTTCTACTCCACTACTGTACATCTCAGAGGCAAATATTGTACTTTTACTCCAGTACATTTATTTGACAGCTTTAGTTACTAGTTACTTTGTAAATTATGATTATTATTACAAAACTTTTATTACAAAAACATACATTAACCACTTCAGCCCTATATACATTATTGTATAAAAATAGCCAATCTACAAGCTCCCTAACACAAACATCAAATGCCATTAACAATAAAGAGAATTTAATCACTGTTTGTTTTAATTCACCATTACATCACCTAATCATAGCAACATGAGTTAGACTTTAATATATTAGAACCCCTTACTTCACACGGGTGTGATTTTATTATGCTGCTGCATTGTCTGAAGGAAGTCAAACAAAAATAAGTTTTACTCTTAAGTACCTGTACTGTGTACACAATATGTAAAACATAAAGTACAACCTTAAACCGTGGCTTGTTTCCATTGGGGTCCTTCATATTCAATTCATCAGTCTGTTCTGTTTTAACATCTATTAGAACAACTACAGTGGTTCCCATGGGGCCTCTACACGTAGGGCCTACTTGGAACGATGCAAGTTGGAAATGAATACCCCACCCAGACATTATGTGTTGGAGCCTCTACAGCGGTGCCCGTTGGGCACTGGCCTACTTGGAACAATGCATTCCCCACCCAGATATGTCTGTATCCTTTTTATGCCCTAATATATATGAGTTCTTTGTCAGTCACTCATGCCCAAATATGGAGTGTTGTGATCAATGTGATGTCAGAACAGGCCAGCTTATGGTGTTCTGTGTCAGGCATTGACAGGCATGCCCAAGGAAGTGTTGTGATGTCAGTACACTACAGGCCAGTTTGAATCTACTAACTACTACAGAATAAACTGATCTAAGATACCAGTGTGGAATAGTTTATGGGAATAGCCCAGAGCCCCAGCAGAAAACGTCACCGACTTTTTTTCCTCACTTCAATGAAACGCCGTGCAACGCTGTTGGGTCAGAGCGAATGACGTAAAGCCCGCCGTCGGACGGCGATTGGCCCGAACCGCACGCACGGGCTGCCACTCTCGGCGGCCCCGTCCAATGGAAAGGCGCGTATGCGCCTTTGTTCCCTCCCGTTTGGTCCGTGACGCACGGGTCAGGTGTTGTTTGTGCTGTGTGGCCCGTAGAGAGATGTGTACAGAAGAAGAAGAAGAAGAAGAGAGGAGCGCATACAAGTGCTAACCTGCTAACTCTCCAAGCTAGCTGAGGATTTCTTGCCCCGTTTCGTTTACACGGCGTCACAAACACACACACACACACACACACGCACGGCTCTTCTTCGGCGCGCTCGTCGTCATGGTGTCGCCCACGGCGGACGCCAGCTCGTGAACACCAGGTCCCCGCAGTGGAGTAGCCGTGTCGCCGCGGTGGAGAGGCCGGGGCAGACCCGGGGTTCGAGGAGCGGATAATAAACAAACGGACGGGGGGCTCAGGAAGAGGAGGAGGAGGAGGATCGAGGAGTCGTGCAGGTTAGCTGGCCTAGCATAGCGCGCTAGCCAGGCAGGCAGCAAAGCCGGAGCGGGCGAGCTCGTCTCCCGAAAACAACAAGAAGAATGGGGTCTGTCGTCTCCACTCGGATTATTAGCTCGCTAGTGGAGTGACCTCTGAGTGTGTTTCTCCCGATGGCGAATTTCACCAATTACCAGGACGGCAAAGCCGCGATGCTGCTGCTGGAGTCGCAGCAGCAGAGGGACGTGGTGGGGACGAAGCCCGCCGCGGCCACCGCGAACGGAGACGGCGGCTCGGTCGGGGAACCCCCGTCCCAGTTGCTGAACATCGGCGGCGGAGGAGCGGGAGGAGGAGGCTCTCGTTTCCATCAGCATTTACCGCCGTCCTCCAACCACCTCCAGCACCACCACCACCTGCTCAGCCAACAACACCACCACCACCACCCGCCGATCGGCCAGCCAAAGGATCAACAACAGCAGCACGGTGCCGCGGTGTCGCACCTCCATCACTACCAGTTGCCGCAACAGCAGCAGCATCTTTCCGGCGAGAACACAGCGGATTCTCCGGGCAGGAGATCCACGTCCTCGGCGCATGTTGACGACCCTCTCGCTGCCCCGAGCAGCAGCAGCGGAGGCGGCCATGTATACGCGTCTGTGAGCGTCACCAACAACACCTCGGAGGCGGTGGACGACATTCGCAAGTGTGGCTACCTGAGGAAGCAGAAACACGGCCACAAGCGGTTCTTCGTGCTCCGAGCGGCCAGCCACCTAGGCCCCAGCCGCCTGGAGTACTATGACAGCGAGAAGAAGTTCAGGAATAGCCTGCGGTCTGCCGCTGCGGCCGCGGTCAGCGGTGGAGCCGTGGCCCCTTCTCCCCCGAAACGAGTTATTTACCTCTACCAGTGCTTCACGGTAAACAAAAGGGCGGATTCTAAAAACAAGCACCTCATTGCCCTCTACACTAAGGACGAGTACTTTGCTATTGTGGCCGAAAACGAGCAAGAGCAGGAGGACTGGTATGTAGCGGTGAGTGAACTGATGAGTGAGGGGAAAAAGGGTCATTTGGATTCTGATGATTTAGACGATGGATACGGTACGGTGACCCCCGGTACAGTTTTTAAGGAGGTGTGGCAGGTTAATGTGAAACCGAAAGGACTGGGCCAAACTAAAAACCTCACAGGCGTATACCGTTTATGCCTCTCCACCAAAACCCTGCACCTCGTCAAGTTGAACTCTGAAACTCCCTGTGTTAACCTCCAGCTGATGAACATCAGGCGCTGTGGGCATTCGGAAAGCTTCTTTTTCATCGAGGTGGGACGCTCCTCCTCCATCGGGCCAGGCGAGATCTGGATGCAGGTGGACGATTCCGTCGTGGCCCAGAACATGCATGAGACCATTTTGGAGACGATGAAGGCGCTGAAAGCCTTTGCAGAGTTCCGGCCCAGGAGTAAGAGTCAGTCGTCGGGCTCTAACCCGTTGCCGTTTATCACCACGCGGCGTCACCTCGGAAACCTGCCACCGAGCCAGACGGGCCTGCAGCGCCGCTCTCGGACCGAGTCCGTTGCTGGGACGCCGCCCTCTAGCAAGAGCTCCGGAGCCAGTGGCTACCGCTTCCGGACGTCCAGCGAGGGCGAGGGGACGATGAACCGGCCTTTCCGCTCAGCTACGGGGAGCCTCGTGCACCTCAACGCCGGCCGTGCTCACCTCGGGCGCCAGGAGAGTGGCAGTGGCTGCGGCAGCAGCAACGTCGGCGTCGCCACGGGAAACGCAGGTACAAGCACGAGCGGCGTGGTGCGTTACGTCTCCCGCGCCATCCCGGGGTCGTCGTCCTCCGCCACCTACCACGCCCGCTCCGCGTCTCTCCCGGTGTCCCACTTCCCCTCCACCACCAGCCCTGTCAGCGTGTCGTCGAGCAGCGGCCACGGCTCGGTGTCGGACACGCTCACGCGCCCGTCCAGCGCCTCCATCTGCGGCTCGCCCTCCGACGGTGGGTTCAACTCCTCAGACGAGTACGGCTCCAGTCCCGGGGACTTCCGCTACTTCCGCGTGCGGAGCAACACGCCCGACTCGTTGGGAAACACCCCGCCCATCCGTGAGGAGAACTGCCTGAGCGACTACATGGCCATGGGCTGGCACCGGGAGTCACTGGGGTCGAGCTCGTCGGGAGGAGCGGAGACGCCACGCGATGAGACCATGTCCACTACGGAGGACGAGCGCTGCTTTTCATCGTCGTCATCGCTGAGGAGGCGGACCCACTCCTTCACCAGGCCGGGCGCAGGAGGAGCTGCGGGGGTGGCAGTCTATCAGAAGATGACCCAGACCACCTTCTCGTTGGAAGAGGGCTCAGTGGGAGAAGCAGGGCTCCCATTCGGCAGTGGGCTCCTCCTCCGCGGGGGGCCTTCGTCTTCCTCTTCGTCGCTCCGCTCCGACTACAGCTCGTGCTCAGAGCACAGCCAGCAGAGTCGGCCCTCCACGCTCTCCCGGACGGAGCCCGGCGGCGGTGGTGTGGGGGCTGATCCCCATCACCCCTCCTCGTCTCTGGCAAAAGAAGACAGTGGCTATATGCCCATGCTGTGTGGCGTGGCCGCGTCGTCACGGGACACCCCGCCCGACTACATGCCTATGCAACCCACCTCCTACCAGCACCACGTCTCCCACTCCCCCCAGTTTCACAGCCCCGCCTTAGCCTCTCGCATGGCCCACCACCCCACCAACTCCCAGTCCTCCTCTGCGGAGTCCCACGGCTACATGATGATGCTGCCGGGGGGAGGTGGGGGTTCGCCTTCCCCTGTGCAGGCCTCCCCGAGCCCCCACAGCGGCTCCAGTGCGCCCGGGTGTGGCACAGGCAGCGCCGGCATCAGCGACAGCATCGCGGAGCGGCCCGAGAACGGCGAGTACATGGACATGTCGTACAGCGGCAGCCGTAAGCTCTCCGGCGAAGGCGGAGGATACTATGCCCTCAGCACGCCCGAGGGCACTCCGAAATCCTACAGCCCGTACTTCTCCCTCCCTCGCTCCTACAAGGCCCCGGCGAGAGAGAGAGACGAGAAGGAGGAGTACGCAGAGTATGTTCCCATGAGCTCCCCCGCCAAGCCTGTGTACTCGTCAGTCGCCGGCGCCTCCACCCCGGAGAAGAGGACCGCGGGTGGAGGCGGAGGCTCCAACACCAGCACCCCTTCTCATCCGCCCCCGCCCTACGGCGCTCAGCATCAGGCCATGGCCGACCGGAGGGCCGTGAGACCCAACCGGCTTCCCCTGGGCAGGCGGAGCTTCCACGGCTTGCCGCGGGCTGGCGAGCCTTCCGCCGCGTCCACGGGCGTGTCCGCCTCTGTGCCCGCGACCGGGAGCTCCTCCGAGGGGCCGTCTAGCCCGGGGGAGTACATCAACATCGAGTTCGGAGACCATTACCCACACCAGCAGATGCCCTCCGGCGGCAACTCCCCTCCTCAAACCCAGGCGCAGGCGACGAGTAACCAGGACTACATGAGCGTGGACGTCGGCGGAGCCGAGCGGCAGGACGGCTCGTCCGCCGGGGCTCTCAGGAAGAAACAGTCGCCTCGACCCAGCCTGGTGGCGCCCTGGAACCCGCCCACCTACATCCGACCGCTCGCTGCCAACACCGCGTCGCTGACATCCCCGGGGGTCCCCGCCGGGGGTCACTGGAGGTCGACGATGGGGGACGACTACACCGACATGACCTTTAAAGTCGCCGGTGGCTCACGGTCGAGCCCCACGGCGATGCTGCAGCACCTGTGCGTGATGGAGGGCCGCTACGGACACGCTCCTCCCGCCCCCTCCTCCGTCTCTCCCCCTCCCCTCCCTCCATCGAGTCCCGGGCGGGCGCCGCAGCCTCCTCACCACCACCTCCTGCCGGAACCCAAGGTGGTGCGAGCCGACCCGCAGGGCAGGCGAAGACACAGCTCCGAGACCTTCTCCTCCACCTCCACCTCCGCCTCCGCTCCCCAGGCGGGAGGTGCCGCGGGCCCCTCGTCCTCGGCCACCCATCCCAGCTTGGCTCACCCCTCGGCCCCCAACGGCGGTTCTCACCCGAGTGACGGTCAGCCGACGGCCACCGCCCGGTGGGGCTCTTCGGGCTCCT
This sequence comes from Protomyctophum bolini, assembly GCF_963924005.1. Classification (NCBI taxonomy): domain Eukaryota; kingdom Metazoa; phylum Chordata; class Actinopteri; order Myctophiformes; family Myctophidae; genus Protomyctophum; species Protomyctophum bolini. Next base: position 23,685,611 of record NC_137881.1, on the reverse strand, counting down.
TCGACAGCGTGTGGATGTCCGTGGACGGCGGGCCGGGCGGCGGAGGAGGAGGGCTCCCCCCGAGAACCTCCGATTTGGACGTGACCCCCGGCGCGACAGCGTCCTCCTCCTCCTCCTCGGGAGGAGTGGGAGGAGGCGGCAGGATGTGCCGGAACATTTCTCTGGGCTACCAGAACGGCCTGAACTACATCGCTCTGGAGCTGAGGGAGGACGGGAGCAACGGGCCGGCCGCCGGCGCCACGGCCGCTCTGGGAGCCGGCGCAGGTGCCGGCGGGAGTTTGTCGTCATCGTCGCTGTCGCTGGCAACAACGGCGCCGCTGCCAGAGAACGGAGCATACGCCAGTATAGACTTCACCAAATCAGACGGGGTCACCGCAACGACCAAGGGTGAGTTGTACCCCCACTATTGTGTGTGTGTGTGTGTGTGTGTGTGTGTGTGTGTGTGTGTGTAGGGTTGTCACAATTAGTACATAATCGTCTGATTGCATTTGAGGTAATTGCAATTATTTTGTCTTCGTGTACATATTGAGAGTTTTTCATACATTAAAAAAAGCAGAAATAGCTGATCTTTTACAACGAATCACGAAGCTTGTAGATCAGCTAATTTCTGCAATTTTATAAAGTATAAAATGTATTTAAAAACAAAAATGCCATTAGTGTGTTGGTATATTTCAGTTATTTGTCATATCTTCCCTGTGTACACTCTTTTATTACCAAACCTAAAGGCAAACAGAATTGTAATTTCTACTCATAATGTTTCCAATTACCAAGATGTCTGTGTGTGAAAGAGAGGGCTATTGGAGATGTTTTCTTGTTTTGTGTAGTGTGAGAGACTGTGTGTGTGTGTGTGTGTGTGTGTGGAAGTGTGTAAGAGAGAGCATGACTTCAGTCAATATTTCCATTTGAAATCTCATTGAAAACCAAAATATCCTTGTGCTGTGCTATTAATAGGCACATTCTCTCGGTTCCCTGCATCAGGCCTTGTCTATTTTTGATGCTAGGCTCCTGTGATGTTAACAGTGGTTCTTGTGAGCGTCTGTCTGACGGCGGAGTTGAGGTCTCGGAGCGGCTTCAGTGCAGAAATGTGACGGCAATACGCTCCATCTAGACGACTGTCTATCTGTGTGATTGTATTTTGGTTTGTATTTGAGCCTGTGTGTGCGATGCTGCTGCGCGCATGCTCACACCAGCTGACTGTTCATGTGCTATTTACTCTCTGTAAGCTGAGTTGAGTGAGGTGAAGTGTGGAGTGGACACGGACAGACAAACAGGCCGTGCGTGCGTTCGTGCCTGTCTATAGATGTACGCAAGCGTAAACTGTCTGTGTGTGGGTGCAATATTTTACTCACAGTGTGTGTGTGTGTGTGTGTGTGTGTGTGTATAGTGGCATGTGAAGAGGCATGTGTTAATGACTGTGTAAAAGGTGGTAACAGTGTTGTAGCTAGACACTCTGAGTGAACTGTACGTGGTGTGTGTGTGTGTGTGTGTGTGCTACTATTGCAATTAGAAATAGAATGATTGTGTTCACTGTAGTGCTTAATTGACATACACCTGCCATACACCTTCAATAGCAAAAATGATTTGCAGAAATTGGCAGCTATAAAAACTCATTGCATTTATGAGCTTGTAGATCGGCTATATTTGGCAAACGTTCCCCCCAGAATAGGGATGCTTGGGGTTCACGAAAGTGGCATTTAAAGTTTTAAGCATATTTGGATTAACCCGATAATATTGTTAATCGCAATTTATTTTGCCACAATTTATTAACCACTACAACTACATACATCGTTGACTGGGGGTCTCCCAGGGCTCTGTACTTGACCGACTCCTTTTTTCACTCTATACCAAATCTCTTTGTTTTCGTCCAAATGACTAGAATAGGGATGCTACGGTTCATGTGGTACTACTAGCCTATTGTGATGTTATTGCCTGTCGGTCAGTGCTTGTTACACTGATAGAGATAACCTTTGTACTCGGTGTCACATGCACACACGCGCGCCGCATACGCATACTACACACTACGCAGACAGGATGCATAAAAAAGACGGGCAGGGGAAGTAAACCTCAAATATAAAAAAGAAAGCAGTTCACATTCACTATTCCATCATTATTTCAGCTCACTTCTCCATTCCACACTCAGTTCATCTTCTCTCTTGTTTCTCATTCTGCTTTGCCCCCTTTCTTCCTGAGCATGTCACGCTTGTGTGTGTGTGTGTGTGTGTGTGTGCGTCTGTCTGTGTGCGAGTGAGTCAGGGTTCTCAGCAAGTGATGAGTGACTCATTTGTTTATCGTTGTGCTGAATAGAGAGTGAGAGTGTTCAACTAAAAATTGTCACTGTTGCTTTAGGTTAACACAGGAGATCAATTGACGCTCATAAAGCGGACTGTGTGTGTGTGCGAGCATTTGGGAGTTTTGTTTTCTGCCGCTGCAAGCAGGTTCATTGACCTTTGTTTTGTGTGTATGCGTGTGTATGCGAACTGACTGTGTGTGTGTGTGTGGGGGGGGGGGGGACTAGGCCAGATAGTTCAAGGTAACATCATAACATGAGCAAATCTTAATATCTCATTGTTCCTAGTATTCGTACGCTCAGACATTAATCTACAGATCTGTGTGTGTGTTGGGGGGGAGGGGGGGGGGGGGGAGGCTAAGTTGGTGGTATATATTTCCATCCATTGTCAATAGCAGCTGTAGCCTATGCAATGCGTTCAATAAAAGCATGCTATTGGAATAAAACATATACAGTAATCCTAGTCGACAAACATTTATCGCCATGGTTTTAGTTGACGGAATCAACACTGGCTCACTGCCACCACCGCGATGAGATGAGAGATGAGATGTACTTTATTATCCCCGCAGGGAAATTGATACGTTACAGCAGCATAATGTAAAATAAACGGTAATCAAACAGACAGACAAACACACAAGCAAGACCACAGACCACAGACACGGACGGGACCATAAGCATTAGGGGAGAAAGTTCTCATGTGTTGTATAGTCTAATGGCGGTTGGCAAAAAGGAGAGTCTACACTGCTCTGTGTGCATTTTCGGAGGGAAAGTGAGCCTTCGTCTAAAGGTGCTCACCCTATCCTATAAGTCTCCATAAAGTGGATGGGAGGGGTTAGCCAGCATGGAGATCAGTATGTCCCTAATTCTCCTCTCTGCGACTGACTGCAGCCCCTTCATTCTGAGGCCAACAACAGAACTGGCCTTCTTTGCATTTGCATTGCATTGTTTTATGCATTGCAATTGCACTGCATGAAACGGAACGGTGGTCAAACATTTTCAGTAACCTTCTACACAGAGCCTCCTCAGGAGGTACAGTCTGCTCTGTCCCTTTCTGTACTGTAGACAGCCTCTGTGTTGTCTTTCAATCCAGACCTTTGTTCAGACGTCCAGTCCACAGTTTCAACCTCTATCATCTCGTTAGTCTTCCTGATATTCAGCAGTAGGTGATTTTTAGGTGACACTATGCAGTGTCCTTCCACAGTGATGTAAATAGGTTTTCAATGTAATGAGTCCCGGGATGCAGGGATGGTCTTTTAGAGGAGTCCCAGGGACATTTCATGAATCCCACTTCAACGACATTACTGTACATGCCGAGTACAGTAGTGCATCCCATGGATGCAGAGGTCGTTGTTTTATTGCGTCCCTTAACTATAAACTGCATTTTGGGATGCAAAATGCACCCTATTTTAATCTCTGTCCGTCTGAATGCGTTGATGTGGGACAAAGATGTGGCTGTCCTGTGACCCCGTCTGCCCCACCGAGGGGGAAATAGACAGACATGCTGTTGACATTTGGAAACGTCATCTGTCAACAAATGGCACATTAATGATTTCTGACATGAGAAAAACACAACTCCATGCCGTTGTATCTCTCATGGAGACTACAGCTTCATCAGGCTTGCTTGCTTTGCTTTGTGTTTTTGACTAATTGTGTGTGCGTGAGTGCGTGCGTGCACACACGCAGTGGTTCCCAAACCTTCTAGCCAGTGACCCAAAAGAGAAATGTTATGTTACCCCGCTGGGACCCAACCTGATATAAATAGCAGATCTACAAGCTCACAACGTGTCGCTTTATGCCGCCTTGTGAGCTTGTAGATTGGCCATTTTCACTACTGCTTAAATATTTCTATTGTAATTTATGGAATTTATTTTCTTTTTCTTTTATTTCTTCATGAAAAACAAATTATATATATATATTGGATTTGTTTATAATTCATGAAAAATATATTTTCTTTTTTGAAATGATGATTAAAAAGCTAAAATAAAGGGACTCATACAAATGTGTCTGCGACAACATGGCCTACAAATGGGTCCCGACCCAATGTTTGGAAACCAGTGGCCTAGATGAGTCAATACGTGTGTGTGTGTGTGTGTGTGTGTGTGTGTGTGTGTGTGTGTGTGTGCGCGCGCGCACGTGCGCGCCCTTTGATGTGGCCTTCTCAGTTGTTGATGCCGTGGCGACATGTTGGGGCACTGCAGGCCCTACAGGAAACGCATCATCATCAGTCAGGAATGCACTTCCTCTCAGCTGGGCTCGACACACTGCAGCACACCTGGATCTTGACTGTGTGTGTGTGTGTGTGTGTGTGTTCTAGATTCAATAGTCCTAATGCCAATAAGCATGAAGAAAGGAACGTTAATATCAAAACAAGCAGCATACCGAGCAGGTTCTTCAATAAGATATGAGATTATTTATCTGTGAGTGCTTGTTGTATGCTGTTCTTAAGCAATTAACATCAATATGCCATTTTAACAACATCTCATCTCATCATGAATCGTTCTTGGTTGTCTTGTGATTTGGGTTCAAGGGACCTTGTAATGTTGATTCATTAATTGAAGCCTGTTGCTAGGTGTTTTGATAAATATTGACTGGCACTGTGGCTCCAAGACGCAGGGCTAGCCGATATATAGATACTTCTTTCCATAGACCTGATTGCTTGTTTATCTCTCTCAGCACAACATCTGGAAACCCTGGCCAAAGAGACACATGCCAAGATGCCAACCCTGTTTGTTTTGATAGCACAGACGCTAGCAGGCAGTATGCTGCTGCCGTCATGAATTAATACAGTATTTAGCGCAATTTGCCATAGGGTAAAGGCTCATACATAGTCTGGATTTTCGGTGGTTAGGTGACCACCGAACTACAACATGACGCCACGAGCTGCGGTGAAGAGAAAAAAACACCGCCACCGCTCCAGCCCTTCTCTCTGTTTTTACTCACCACCGCTCAATGTAATTACAGCTCCGGTGGTCACCTCATCACTGAAAATCCAGACTATGAAGACTAGTCAAAAGTCTTTTTTATAGGGTAAGAACTAAGAAACATCTCTTATAAAATGTATCATATGTTAAAACCTTTACAACCAGTAAAGCATCTGTGTTCAAATAATTAGGCATAGTCAACATAGCTTAGTTTTTATTGTATTTTCGTCAGTGGAAAAAGGTAGTCGACAAACATTTTTCGCCATAGTTTTAGTTTACCTCTCTGTTTCTGTGTGTGTGAGTCGTTCCCTGACGTTCCCACCTCTTGGGCCAAGTCTTCTATATTTACTGTTCTATTTGCAGTCGGACATGAATTTATGAGCCGTACACAGGCATGCACTCACTGTAGCCTCCACGTAACAGGACCCCCTTCCACCCACCCGTGTATGTGCGTGTGTTTATGTGTGCGCACGGGATTGTGAACATGAACTCTTTAATACAGATTAGATATGTATGTCCACAGATGTTCGAATTATTAGCAATCATACACAGGCGCGCACACACTGAAAGAAATGCAGTATATGCATAATATATACAGTATTATGTTGTTTATTTAACCCATTAAATAAAATCTCTACAAATGTCTGTCTGAAAAACTTGTATATATATATTATATATATATTATATATTATATATAACAAATATGGCCAAAAATGTTTGTGATTGCGACACGAAGTGACTTGACCTGGGCTTGTATATCTGCTATTTTTGAACAGCTAGCAAGTATAAAATACTAAGTGGTTAAAATGACACGCATTTCCCTTTCCCGGTTTTAATGGGTTAAAGTATGTGTGTGTATTGCACACTTTTGTGAAAATTAACTCTTTACTCACAGCGAGACGCATACAGATGTTTAAGTACACACACTCACACTTGTCCGCCGGAGCATTTTATTTTAGCAGGGTCTTCTCTCAAAGCAATCTCTGGCTTTAAAGACCTCTTCTGCTGGGATTGTTGCATAATTATCTGGGAGGTGGAAAAGAAACCCAGGTGTTGAGATGGCTTAAGCAATCTGACACTTTGACTGGCCGGTGGGAATTGGACACCCCACGTTGGCAGGGTTGGTACCACGCTAGTACCAACTAAGTGGGTTAAAGTGGCACAGGCACTGGCATTAACCCCGTCTCCTGACCCTAGCAGGAAGAGATTCATTTTTAAAGGTAGGGTAAAGGTCCCTGCACACTGCTGCGTTTTTCACATTTTTAGCTGCGTTCTTCCGTCGGTTTCCCCCCCCCAAAAAAAACCATCCAGTGTTCAACCACCTTAAGTGTGATAGTAATCATTGCTGTATAGAGTGTTTGTTCAATAACAGGGCGGTCTCCCTGTCTCTCTGGCGCGTTAATAAACAGAAAATAGATTTTCTAAATTCCAATCCGCCAATCAGGAGAAAGTAGCCATTTATCAGCTTCATTTTTTGTGTGTTCCAGTTCCAATTTTGTCTGCTCACTTCTTTGTGTCATCACTTACAGTTTTACTTGTTTAATCTGTATCCTGACTGAGTTCTCTATCGGATAAAATTGATATCCCAACCTGAAAATGCATTTTCTGTTTAATAAGAAGCTGGAGAGACATGGAGACTCTGTTACTGAACAAACACTCCATGGCAATGAGTACTATCACAATATAGAGAGGGTTTTAACACTTGTTTAAACCAAATAAAATCACTTGACCTACCACCCTGCTAGATAAAACCTGGCCATTCCTTTGGCAGATAACCCACTGGTAACCAGTAACTATGCGTTGTGCGTTCCCATTCTGTTCTCACAAATCTATCTTAACCCATTTTGACCGGAGTTCAGATTTAAAAAATGTCTTCTACATCCTGACAGTTTTCTGAAAAGGCTATGTTTCTAGTGTTTTTAGCATTATGTTATACTTGAGCTATTGAAAAATAGCAGATCTACAAGCTCATAGTGCGGCACCGAGTGCTACAAGCTTGTAGATCTGCACCTTTTTTTTTATCGTGAAAATGTGGAGCAAATCTTTGAATATATATTAGATATCTTAGATGAACGCCGATTACATCCGAATGATACGGACTATGGAAATTCTGCCTGTGGTGCTTTAATCGGATAGGTCCAGAGATGTGTACCGTTTTTTGTGAGATCTGCACAAAAGCTGTAGGTGGAAGTGCAAAAAGTGTGTTCTGAAGAAAAGGAAGGAAAATCTATCCTGACGTACTTGATGTGAGTTTTCGCATTTTCCCATGTAAGTGGATGGGTAATTTTAATGCACTAATAAATTAATTATCAATCAATAATTTGTTAAAGTGAAAAAAGGGCTTCGTTAAGACCTCCGTAATTTTATGGTCAATTCCTGTGTGAAAAGTGGGAGCGATTGGGGCAGGCAGTGAGGAAGCAAAGATTTGAGTTAAAAACGTTGGCTGTGCCTGTGAAAGAATATATATTCAAAGATTTGCACCACATTAATTAATTAATTAATTAAAAATGCCAGATCTACAAGCTCGTAGCACAGCACTCGGTGCTGCGCTATGAGCTTGTACATCTGCTGCTATTTTTCCATAGCTAAAGTTTAGAATAATGGTTAATGTGGTTAAAAGCTAAAGTGACACAGATCCGTTCCAGGTCTTAAATTTTCTTTTGCATTTTCAAACGCATTGCTAATGTGACACGTTCACACTGAGGCTATGGCTATTTGGGGAGTCCTTGGCACCGGAACCAAACGTTAAGGGAAACCCTGGCGTAGTCTACTACCAGTCTCTCCTACTTCTGGGTGTCAGGAGGATGGTAGCTAATTCAGTCGTTTGTTACGTATAACCTGCCAGTCGGCTCCCTGCTCCAGAGACGTTTTTTGGGGCTCGACCTGCAGCTGTCTGGTGCTCGCTCGTTACCCAGAAGGACATGTTGCGTCTCGTTGGTGATAAATGGAGCAGGTTACTGTAAGCTGTGTGGAATGAGTCAGACGTTAGTCTTATGTGTAGTTCACTTCTCATACTGTTAGGTAGGTCTTCCAGAACACCTTTTAGCTCGAGACCCCCCCCACCCCCCCTGTTATGTCTCCCTGGGAAACAAACCAGTGAAAATAGCTGATCTACAAGTTCACTGCGATCGTGCGATGAGCCTGTAGATCAGCTCAACAAAAACAAACTTACTGACAGTGATTATTTTAAGAAATTCTCTGATTAAATATTTGAATTTGTTTTTGAATTTATGGACAAAACATAATACATACATCAGTGTGATTTTATTTTTTATTTTTAATCGTAATGTTTTAAAACAAAATAGTACTGGGGAAAATAACAGGGTGGGGGGGTGTCAAGATTTAGAAGCCATTTGTAGAATCGTCCTCAGGTCTAAATGGGTTAAGGGGGTAGTTGCTCGCGACCCATAAAAGTGGGTCCCGACCTTAGAGTATAAATATAATAGAGACGTCAGCGAGAGGAAACCCTGAGGCCAAATGGACATGGTGTTGCAGCTGAAAGCCAGCGCTGGTCCCGTTGACTAACATTGCGCACGTTCATGTTATCGGGCCAATGACACGTGAGCGTCGGCTGCTGCGGCTATACCCGATAACATGATCGACAAGCCAAAAGCTTATTGATACTCGGGTCTCGATAAATGCCGAACCGGGTTTGTAATGGATTTTCGGGGCTCCATCCCTATACTCCTGTCTGCCCATTCCCTGTCTCATCCTTCACTCCGGTTCTTCTGTCTGCCCAGCCCTCTCTTCCAGAGACACTGCAGTGAGAGAGGAGAGGTTTTACAAGCGAGCCCCTCAACTTACTGGAATGTCATGTTAGATAACTTTACTGGGAACGTGTGTGTGTGTGTGTGTGTGTGTGTGTGCTCTCAATATTCTGAGATGGAGGGAGAAAGAAAGTGGGAGAGAAAGACGGTCAAGCGAGAGACAAACAGTGACAGGCTAACGGAGAGACAGACGGACGGACGGGACTCGTTAGGATTTGAGCGGTTCCTTACCGAGAGGGAGAGACAGAGACCCCCACAGAGAGAGAGGGAGAGACCCCCACACACAGAGAGAGAGAGAGAGAGGGGAGGGAAGGTAATGGAGCTAATTTCCCAGCAGACACCAGGCTGATGTCAGGGTGACATGTTCCCCTGTCTGTCTCAGTGTTGATTTCCTCGACAAAAACTGAGGAAAAAATGCAGACTACCTTTTTTTTACTGATGAAACTAAGCAAAATAAAAACTAAACTATGATGACTAAAACTATGACTAAATATATACTGACAATTTCATCAACATAAAAACTAGACTAAAGTGTTATGGAGGGACTAGTGGAGAAGGGATCCAGTAGAACTAAAACAAGTCATCATGTGTGTGCGTGAGACGGAAAAGATCTTTGTACATTGGCTACATTCCACCAAGTGAAAGTCAGCCATTTCAATGGCATCACATCCCACCATTCTTTTGCGACGACTAAATCAACTGTATATTTAGTTGGATCTCAATCTAATGATATTTAGTCAACTAACACTGGTCTGTCTGTGTGGTTGTTATGGAGGGACAGAATGAGACTAGGTTAGACTGAGGTAGAGGAAGCAAGAGGATGAGATGTGGGGGACGGAGAGGGAGAGAGGGGGGACTGAGAGAGAGAGAGTGGGGACTGAGGGAGAGACGGATGGAGAGAGAGGGGGGGGGGCAGACTGAGAGTGAACAAGTGATGGAGAGAAGGAATGGAAAGACACAACAGACATTGAGACAGAGAAGGAGTGAGCAAAGATCTGTTCACTAATGCAGAGGTGTGTGTGTGTGTGTGTGTGTGTGTGTGTGTGTGTGTGTGTGTGTGTGTGTGTGTGTGTGTGTGTGTGTGGAGGGGGTCAGCTGAGGCTGGTGTACTGAGGAGCTTGTTTTGATTAAAGTCCGGGTGTGTCACCAGAACCCAGAGACCTCTCTCTCTCTCTGTCTCTCTCTGTCTCTCACCCTCTAGCTTTTTTCCCTATTCTATCCCTTTGTCTCTCCTTTCCATGCTGTTTATCCCATCCATCCATCCATCCATTCCTCTCTCCTCATCGCTCCGCTTCCCCTCTTTCTTTCTCATATCTTCATCCCTCTCTCGCCATCTCTACGTTACAAATCGCATTCTTTTTACAGTAGCCTCTCCGTGTGTGTGTGTGTGTGTGTGTGTGTGTTCCAGCAGCTATATTGTAGTTCATTGTTGTGGTGGACAAAGCATCCCACAGCCACAGAGTCAATCCAGGCCACAGACCCACAACCAAAACAACTACCATCCCTATTCCCCTAAATACAAGCCTGACTCTGCACCATTTGGCTGCAGTGTCATGTAGAATATCCTCTATGCTATTCATATATATTTTTTATTATTTTCTCCAAAATAATTGTATGATTTCCCCCCTTGTGTATCGTGCCTGCCACCATTGCTGTTCTTGTGGAGGGCAGAGATCCCAAAACGCAGTTTATAGTTAAGGGACGCAATAAAACAACGACCTCTGCATCCACGGGATGCACTACAGTACTGTTTTTATTCTATTCTATTCTATTCTGTTTTCTACATTAATATACCGGTAACCACATTATAACCATATAAAATGAAATGGGAGTTAAATGCTGAAATTTCTAAAAGACCATCCCTGCATCCCGGGACTCATTACATTGAAAACCTATTTACATCACTGGGAGGTAGGGATGCCAAACGACTCATATTTGGCCAATCGACGAATCGAGGCCGAAAATCGACGTGTCGAACGACTTTTTTCCTTTTTTTTGTTCATTATTTTTATATTTTTGTTGTTGCTGCGCAGCAGTTGAGGAGAACGCAACTATGCATTCCTTTAAGCAACACAACTTCTGCAGCTGCATCCATATGTTTAGAATTTGCATCAATGATCAAATCCCAATAATAAAAATTAAACTTTATTTTACAACGAAACTGAAGGAGCAGCGGCGCTATCGGCTAGTAGTCCCAACTCTCAATTAAGTGTCTGCAGCCTGTCACGAGCCCCGTAATGAACTGATACGGGACGCACGTTCCGTATTTTAATGTCGGGTCGGAGAATAAATACAGTATGAATGACGGCGCAATTTATTTGACAACTCTGTCCTGCTTTCTTCACGAGAAGAGAAGTGCGCTCACCGCTCAGAACAGAGCAGATCTGTGGCTGTCGGCTCACTTTACGGCATGTGCAGATGAGATGTGAACCTGGGTCTGGGAAGCTCAGAGCTGCAGCCATTGGCTCATGATACGAGCACACGTATGGGACAGATCATTCAGTGTTGCTAAGATACCACCCCCCACCACACACGCACACACACCCTTGGACGATGGGGTCCACAGCGCTCTGCTCTGCTCAGCAGCACAGCACAAACACGTACCTCTCGTTTATAACGTTTTACATTACAAAAAAATAATAATACAAATAAAAACGATTTTTCGACTCATAAGTTTTGAGTCGCGGGAGGCATGAGTCGAAAATCGAGTCGATTTTCAACTTTTTTCAACATCCCTACTGGGAGGGTGTGGAGTCCTGCTGTGGGTCGGGACCCATCTGTCGGTCACAGACCACCAATGAGTCACGACTCGAGTAAAAATTATTCTTTTACTACATAAAAAAAATATGGTAGTGCACAGTGGTGCAGTCGGTAGCGCTGTCGCCTTACAGCTAGACTGTCCTGGGTTTGATTCCTGCTAGGGAAGTTGTGGGCGTGTTCTCTCCTCCGTGTCATCAGTGCCCATACCCTGGGGAGGGTTGGCAAAAGGGCCTTTCTGTTTAGGGTTTGCATGTTCTCCCCCGTGTCCCCTAGGGTGGGTACCCTCACAAAATACATGCCGTAATCCTGGTCTTTATACTGCGTCTAGTAATGTCTTACTGTCTCTCTTCTTGTCTCTCTCAGATTTACTTGTTTGCTAATGTCTCACTGTCTCTCTTGTCTCTCTCAGATTGAAGGACGGAGGTACGACAGAGAGAGGCCCCCCTCCTCATCTCTCCACTCTCCCCAGTGACCTTTCACCCACCTCACCCCCCTCCTGCTGATGAACCTTGACCTTCACTCAAACCGAGATGCTGCTGCTCATGATCAACGCCGGACGGACGGACGGACCCACAGACGAACGACAAGAGGCTGCTTGCAGTTCTGTCGTTTATGACGTAATTCATCCTTTACTTTCATCTTACATTTGTTGTTTTGTGTATATATATGTTACAGTACGATAGAAAAAAGACACAGTCGAGTTGAAAAAGGAGTACTCGTTTTCTTCTAGTTCACCTCCCGCACTCCCCCCCCCCCCCCCCCGACGCTCGGCGGTGCATCCTGTGGCTCAAGTCACCTTCCGGCGGCGCGTCTACGACGGTGAAACCGAGTGCACCTTTTTCAATCTGACTGGTTTTCCCATCATACTGTGACACACGGTACGATATATTAGTATTCTTTCTCGGCAAAGCCACCAACCCGACCCACTTTTCTTTTTCACTCGACGCTGTCGGTGCACGCTGCCTCCTTCCTCGTTCTTCTTCCTCGTTGTCTCATGCCTCTCAAGACAAAATGGCCACCTGCCAACGGACTGTGGACGAGTGCGAGCCTGGGACAGACTGAGATCGTTTTTCTTTTTTTCTCCTTCATGTATTTTATATCGACAGCACAGCACTCGTTGTGCTACTCGTTTTAGTCCGCACTGTATAAAAAAAGGGAGGCTGGTAAAATGGTGAGCAAAAAGGCATTACGGTACAGAAAGTGAAAGTAGTTTTGGAGAAAAAAAAAGAAAAAAAGATGCATTGGACAAAAAAAAAAAAAGTTATTTTTTTAAATACCTGCTTTTTGTCCCATCCCTGATACGGTACCATAGAATTTATAAGTGGTTGATGAATTTGTAGTACATTTATTTCTGTTTGGCTCTTCTGTTTTTGAGTGGAATAGCCCTAACCACACCAAAAAGGGTCGCCATACAACTCCTTGGGTCCAAACGGCTGCGAGGAGTTGTGACCCTTGGTGTGGTTTGGGCTTTAAAAATTGCATAATCTCATGGCTGGATCCATTTATTTTCAGTTGACGAGTAGTTGTTGTTGTTTTCCATTGCACCAATACCGCACCGGTACCCATATTGGAGCCACGGCGCTGTAGACGCGGTACGGAACCATTCTTCTCAGTGGGGATAGCATATCATGCTAACTGTGGAACCATTCTTCTCAGTGGGGATAGCATATCATGCTAACTGTGGAACCATTCTTCTCAGTGGGGATAGCATATCATGCTAACTGTGCCTGCGTGGGTGTAGCACGGTACCCTTAAGCAAGTGGAAGAACGAACGAAGCATCAAGTGTTACTCTCCTCATGCTCTCTTAGCAAATATTTATTTATTGTGTCACAATAGCTATGGTATCCCGATACATTTCTTCGCGAGCTGTTTTAGTATTACATGACGGTACTGCACTTCAGTCAGGGTCGGAATAGAACGCTAGCCCAAACGACGGCCAAATGCTGGTCAAGTTTGCCAGTGACTGGGAAGTGGGTGTAATCTCCCTGCTACGTTGTCACAGAGATGTCCTATTCTATTCTGTAAATCATACCTGGTTGGTGAAATAACTATAATGACCAGGTGTACCTCGTCAGCTTTCCAACCCCTTGTGGTCGGTGAATGATAGCGTTGGTTTCCTGCCCTGATAACTAGCCCAGTTCATGTTTATCAAGGTCATTTCCTCAGTGAGTTTGTTTTGTTTTGTTTTATCTCCTATGGTCCACAGCACAGAGTGCGTCTACAGACCTGCGTAAATGCGTACTCGGTGCACACACCTTCAAAACCTGAGCATATAGTTGCACAAATGGGTAGGAGAACCGATACATGGAAGTTTCACTCAGATATGGACACGCATCCATGATCACTCGCATAACACACTAGAACAGTGGTTCCCAAACTGTTTCATGTCAAGGACCCCCAAATCGACACCCAATCAGAAAATATATGCCAAGGACCCCCAAAAGAAAATCTTAACAGTGATTTTTAACCACTTTCATTTCAAGGACCCCCCAGTTTGGCATGCATTAGGCTACGGACCCCCATTTAATGGCATTTCTATCTCTGGGACCCCAATTTATATTGTAAAATCAATGTTAATTTAACTCTGAGTGAATTTGTACACTCTCTGAGTTATAGACCCATAAAGGTCCATTTGGTTCCTAATTATCATTTAGCCGGCGACCCCCTGTAACTCTCAAGGACCCCTAGGGGCCCCCGGAGCCCACTTTGGGAACCACTGCACTAGAAGAGAAGGCTGCGAAGTGGGCTGGAAAAAGACACGCACCCCCACGCCTTCATAACAGGCACATGTCCCAAACACCATGCATACATACATACATACAGACATGCATACAGTAACTAGCATGTAGGCAAAGGACGCACACACACGCGTCACTAACACATAGCACACACACATGACACATCACTTACGCATAACATGTCACATAACATGCAGGTCAGGTTCTGCTCTGACTGCATGACACACACACACACACACACACACACTGATAGTCACAAGGTTGGACAGCTCCTGTGACGTCTGGCTGAAACAAACACACATACATACACACACGCGCGCGCACGCATGCACATACAAAGCGTCTGCATAGTGCATACATACATACATGCATGCATGCACCAGGCATGGACACACGCAGCACATTGGCTCAGGCGCGCGCACACACACCGTGTCCGTCAGTGAGACTGGATGACGTAAAGAGGTTTCCAGTAACCTGAGCCTGGGTCCCAGGTGCAACGTGCTGGGCATTCTTACCCTGTCGCAACCCTACATACACACACATGGTCAGACAGCCACACACACACACTTGGACAGCAGACCCACATTAGCGCCTCAGCCAGTGCTTGCTTGCTCTCTCTTGCGCATGCACACACACACACACACACACACACACACACACACACAGGGACGACTGATACACCCATATTTAGCCATTCTACTCACTCTGCTCTCCCATGTCTGCCGATGTTTTCGCAGATAAGACGACATGCTCACACACACAGACACACACACACTCACTAACTACGCTGATACGAGGTAACCCTCCCCACTGTTTGGTGCTCTCCCCACTCGGTCAGTGTGACATTTGAAAGTCACCGTACGCCCAATGCATTTCATTTCATTAATTTGCAAATCGCCGGAGGCCAGTCAAGAAGTAGTAGGTTCGACAAGTTTGTTTTGAACTCCAACCGTGTGCCAGGCGGGCAGGGTTAGTCACACAAGACAAGCCAGTGATTGTATGAAAAGTTTTGCAGACAATTGCAGTGTTTTTGACAGTTTGCTTTTTCTGTGATTTAGCTGCTCACCTGCGACTGTCTACATGGTCCCCCGTGCAGTAGGCACCACCCACCCGCTTCCGCTATGTCCTTGGAGACCGAAACCAATGTTAATAAGCACTTGGAACTATTGTTTGATCCAGGAAACTGGATCGCAGTGCCGATTTCGTCGAAAATAAACTGTAAATGTAGTCGACTAAACTCTTATATTTAGTCGACTAAAACTATAAAACATTTCAATGACTGAAATATGACAAAAAACAAAATGACATTTCATTCAAAATACTATTTTGCAGGCAAAATCAACACTGGATAGGAGAGAGCAAACTGTTAATTTTTTTTGTTGCATACCAGTATATAATTATTGTTTAATCTTTACGTACTGGATGGGTGTTTTTTTTTATTGCATCAGAACAGTCCAGCTAGCATAAACTACAGATACAGTACCCCAAAAACTTAACTGATATTTAACATTTCAGACACTTTGTTGTGTGACACTTTTGCCGGATGCGGCAAGCAGCGCTCAATTGGTACAAGCACTTTTCCCTCCATTTAAATTCTCAGCGAGGACTGAACGACAAAGGGAGAGACAAAATATGTATCGAGGCCAATATTCTGGCATGTGTTTGTGGAGAGGAAACAAGAGGTGCAAATCATTTCTCACGGTACTTTCTTTTTTGTGTGGCTGTAATTGAATATGAGGAGCTTGACAGTGATAATGAATCATTCGCTACTATTTGTCGGTACGGAAATAGGAGAAATTGCCCTCTGTGACCATAACCTCCCCCCCCCCACACACACCCCCCACCCCTATATAACGCCCTCTCTTACTCCCGCCCTCTGGAATAGGGTTACTCACTTAGACTTGTACGACCCATGTTTTAGATGGTTCAGTCCGTGAGTGGGGGGGATTGAACCCCTAAAAAAGGTGAATATTTGATGTGGAAAAAAAAGACAATTTTCTGGGTTTAAAGACGGTATTGACCCTGTCACGTGTCTTATATTTATATGAGCATTATTACTTTTTGTTTTATTTGTTCCTCTTCCCATCTCTCTAATGAACAAAGAATTTAATCTACAAAGACTTAAGTCTGTGTGTGTGTGTGTGTGTGTGTGTGTGTGTGTGTGTGTGGGGGGGGGGGGGGGAGTTCTGGAAGACTTATTTTTTTCTTTCCCCTGTGTACTTAAGTTAATAAGGAAGTTAGTTTGCTTTTATTTTTATGACTGCCACATACATTGTGATTATATATATATATAAAATCTGTCCTCATGTTAAACTGCCCTCTTCATTATGTTAAAATGTTAAATGAAAAGGATTTCATCTGATCCTGCAGTTCTCCTCCAGCCCTAGGAACAAGAATTCTGTTGGTTTCCCAGTTTGAAATTCGATGCCCATACTAAGTTATGTATACAATGTGAGTTAAGAACCTCTTGTTCTGATTCCATACCAATTCTGCATATACCCCCCCCCCCCCCCCCCCCCCCGCCAGTTATAAATTCTGACATTTATTCATCCCAATAATCCCAGAAGAGTAAATGGAAGTCAAAGTTGGAAAACAAGAACCACCCTAGTATATGTATTCTACTTGCATTACATTGATTACAGTTCTGCATCAAGTAAGCAGTTTGTTTTATTTTATATTTTAGATATTGTGATTTATTTTGTACCTATAGTTTACAGAGGGATGATAATCATTTGTTTTATTTTACGATTGTTGTTGGAAAGGGGCAGGTCTTGTTAAGACAGATGTTTTTGTTTGGAAGAAAGATGGAGGGGGAAACAATTTGCAAAGGGGGAGAGGGGAGAGTACGTAGGCTTTTTTTTGCATTTTTTCTTTTTTGTGGGGTTTTGTAAGAAAAAAAAAGAGGGATAACCGTTCCCTTTGCCTAATGTTTTACTTTCATAACTATATTACACATTACATGCTGCTGTGGCGTACACGATTTGAATGCTGTTGGTGGCAACTGTAACTCTGACAACGACGATGGCGACGATAATATGTTCATCATCCGGCTACCGGACCCCCCCCCCGGGTCACTTAGACCCCATTCCTGAACCTTCAGGAATATATGTTGGCACGCACTCTGCCTGCCCGGGTCCATCCCTTAATGGGAGAGAGAGGCGGCTTTCTGAGCTGTTCTAATCCTCTCCCCTCTTCTTAACCCCCCCTCCCCTCCCCTGAGTTGAATGCTGTCATTTATTAGCTTTACGGAAAGAGAAAGGCGGTTAAAAAAAAAAAAAGAAGAAAAAAAAGCGGTGACGATGACAATACTGTGGAGGCGAGTAATACTTCGTATGTGCATTATTTTTCGCAACGTACGTCCTATACGCGATATATATATATTAAAAAAATACATAATAGGCTTCATGTACGCCATTTTGGAAATAACTTCCTACTTCCGGGGCTCTTCCGACTTTCTTCACCGCTGTGTTGCCGCTGATACTAATTAAGGCTCGGTTCCTGTTTAGTGTACAGTGGTAGTCAAACTTTTTCATTTCAAGAACCCCCGGGCCATAACTGTGAGAGTGTACAAATGGAACCAAATGGACCCTTACGTTGTACACTCTCGGAGTTACACACCTCCTGTACGGGGCCATTTGGAACCCACTCAAGGACACTTTGAGAGCCACTGGTGTATCGGAGTGTTACCAGTGAGTCAACATGCGCAACAGCAGCACCCTGACTCTGTTTGACCAGAATGGAACAGCCTTAATTAGGGCTCGGAAGTACAGTAGGAAGATGTTATTTCCAAAATGGCGTATATGTGCGTAGAGCCTACTGAAAGAGAGACAGAGAAAAAAACAAACGGTTATGGAATAGAGGAATGGAAACCTCTACTGTACATAAGGAAATTCAGTTGTTGCTTTTTTCCCCTTTTTTTTTCTTCATTTTTTTCATGTCATGATTGGCTGGTGCCTCAGTACAGCGACCCCCACCCTCCTCCAATTTTTTGTTTCGTTTTGTTTACTTTTTCGACTCTTTCTCTCCTGTTTTTGTTTCGTTTTCACGTTGGGAGGGAAAGGGGGGACACAGGAGTGTTTCTCCGGGGAGGTGATTTGAGCATTGGCATAGTGTTTCTATTTATCAAGACTTTTTTGCTTTCAATAGAGCTATTGCAATAAAAATGTGTTCATGTACGACCGTCGCCTCAGCTCTTCTTTATTTGTGTGTGTGTGTGTGTGTGTGTGTGTGTGTGTGTGTGTGTGCGTGTGTGTGTGTTCCAAGACTTTTCAAAAAATGGTAAGATAGCAGATGTAGGCCTACAAGCTCGCAGCGCAGCACGATGTGACACTGTGAGCTTGTAGGCTTATATCGGCTATCCCCCCCCCGGACCCCCATACCCTTAGAACGACTGGCTTACTGTATAACACCTGTGACCGACTCCAGGGGCCAATGGACTTTGACACACTGACTCTTCTTCGAATTGTCGCTTCTCAGAAGTTCAGCATAGGCCGTTGGATCGAAGCCAAAATAACTCCACCGCGGAGCTCATATGATGTGCTGTGTGATATGTATGTACCATGTCCATTATTGAGCTCATATGATGTGCTGTGTGATATGTATGTACCATGTCCATTATTGCTTTCTGCTTCCCAGATTTACTTGCGTCAAAGATGCAATTGTTAGGACTTGAATAAGTCGCCCTTTGTTGAACTTGTGTGGTCAAATGGTTTGAGTAAAACATAGCTATATATTTGGTATGTATAGGTGCGCCATAGCATGAGGAATAATGATGAATATCAGGGGTATTTAAATATCACATTTAACCTCAAATTCTGTGTATATTGTGTATATATTCCTTTTTTTCCCCCCAGACATTCATCAGATTTTTAGATCTGCATTATTCAATCTAAATTCTTGTTTCAAGTCTGATCTGAATTCACGCCAATATATGTGACACATAAAGACACCTTTTCTTGTGTGCATCCATACATGCGTTGTGAGCATCGGCAATTGTTGTCTTGTCTTCCCTGACTTCAAACCTATAGTGTCCATATTCTGGGGTGAACATATACAGTAAAAATATTTCTTGTAGAGGGGGAAAAAAATCAGGGGCATAGATCCTGTGGGAATCTGGTCAGGCTTTGCCTTTTTGAAATTACTGTTTTGATTAGACAAGATTAGGGATTAAACCGGGATTTAACAGATATCCTGGTTTAATATATCCTGGATCAGCGATTAACCGGTTTCATGAAAGCCGGTTAATCTTGCCAGTTTAAATTAGCCAGTTAACCTGGATATGTTGAGGCTTGTTACTATATCGAAACTAATTCTGTGGATTTAGCCTGCTCCAGACCAGGCTAACAGCCAGGTTTAACCTAATCCTGATGTCTTTACTGTTCATTAAGCAGTCAATCTGATCACAAACCAATGATTTTCTCCACACTTGCCTTATTTTTTATTAGTCTGCATTAAAACATAATATACTGTAGGTGCACATTGCCATTAAAGGACAAATTTAAGCCCTATATACAAAACAAAGAACCAAAATATATAGGCCGCACAACCTCATGACAGCTTGTGAGCTTGTAGATCAGCTACTTTTGGGGAATGTTCCCCCAGAATTGGTTTGCTAAGAAGTTGTTAAGAAGAATCAAATGCATCAGGTTATTTTTTGTATTTTTTTTTTTTGTAAAAGTGAAAACATTACTAAATGTTACCATTACTCATTGTTATACAACATATTACCATTGTGACATTTCACCCACCAACGGGCCAAGAAGTGCATCGCTCCAAGCCTCCATTGAACCCATATGGTTCACCAGTCTGGATCAACAACCCCCTTCCCCAAAGGTAGCTCCCTCAGAGGAGGGAGTTATGGCCAAATATCACCATGCTACAATGTTATTATCCTTACAATATTAAGGATTCTGTTACATTTATTATGACGATTTCATTATTAAGTTTTATGTTAAGAGTAGTGGTAAAATGTATATATTTTTGGGGTAGTTAATCATCCACTATTGAGAGTATTTTCTCTTATTTTATTACAGCAGCAGTATTTATTTTAGAAGCTTAAGTCCTTGTATCAGTAAGTCTGGAATAGATTAGTGGAACGGAATAAACCAGGCTGTACGGACCAGGATTTAACAAGCCTGGTTTTGGTTTAAATCCTGGATTAGTTAATCCAGGTTGCCCCAGGTTGTCGACCCAAAGTCCAACAAAACATTCTAAAGTCCATCACAGTCATGGGAGCTGGAATCAGCTGAGCTCATGCACGTCCACAAAATGAATACATAATTTGGAAAAATGATGACCCGTTTCTAATATCTTCCCCTTGCATGATCGAATAAGGCCGAAGAAATGCTTGAAACAGGATCCAAAACAACATACAGTGAGTGAGTGCACCTGACAGGCTGTTCTGTGGAATGTGCGTAAAGTATGTCTCATTGTGTTAACTATTTGGAATGCTGCACAATCAGCACAATTCAGGGTCACTCAGACATCACCCAGTGTTTACAAAGAGAGCGGTCACAATTAAAGGTACAAGCCTTCTGTGTGTGTGTGTGTGTGTGTGTGTGTGTGTGAGAGAGAGAGAGACACACTACCATCTACCTAAATCTATCTACAGCTTTGATCTGTACTGTATTGTACCCTTAACATACATTATAGTTTTCCATGCACATTGTCATTTCCTCTAAGATGTTTTTACACTATTGTACATGTGTGTTGTGTACATGTAGGCCTACATGCAAGAACATAGCATAATTGAGACCGTATATCGCAGATTACTATGAAAACCGCTCCAGACCTGTTCGCACAGCGCTTTTGGAACACAGACCAGGTTTTTTCCTCCGAGGTGGAAAGCCTGGTGACGCGAGGCTAGGCCGGATCACACTGGTTAATTCAGAATAGAAACCAGGATCTCCCCCATACTCCCCCACCAGTATTTTAGTTGGCCGGTAGACGGTACTGCGCTTTATAGTACCAGGCCAAGACTACATTAACCATCTTTGTTTATACCATATAGCTGTCGCCGCAAAGCAAAGTCCTGACGTCGCACGTTTTATACTCCGTCGACTCGTCCTACGCCGAAAATAGTCTTAGAAGCTTGTACAAAACCACCCGGGAGCCAAATAGTTACAAAGTCCTGGACCTGGAAGGATTCTCCAGTGCGGGAGAGTCCAGTCTCGCACCAGTCCTCTGGTCTCTTGACAGTCCTCCAGTCCTGGACCAGAAAGACTCAGAGTCCAGTCTCGCACCAGTCCTCCGGTCTCTTGACAGTCCTCTAGTCCTGGACCAGAAGGACTCAGAGTCCAGTCTCCCACCAGTCCTCTGGTCTCCCGACAGTCCTCCAGTCCTGGACCAGAAAGACTCAGAGTCCAGTCTCGCACCAGTCCTCCGGTCTCTTGACAGTCCTCTAGTCCTGGACCAGAAGGACTCAGAGTCCAGTCTCCCACCAGTCCTCCGGTCTCCCGACAGTCCTCCAGTCCTGGACCAGAAGGACTCAGAGTCCAGTCTCCCACCAGTCCTCTGGTCTCCCGACAGTCCTCCTGTCCAGTCCTGGAACAGAAGGACTCGGAGTCCAGTCTTCCACCAGTCCTCTGGTCTCTCGACAGTCGTCCTGTCCAGTCCTGGACCAGAAGGACTCAGAGTCCAGTCTCCCACCAGTCCTCCGGTCTCCCGACAGTCCTCCAGTCTCCCACCAGTCCTCCAGTCTCCGGTCCAGTCCTGGACCAGAAGGACTCAGAGTCCAGTCTCCCACCAGTCCTCTGGTCTCCCGACAGTCCTCCAGTCCTGGACCAGAAGGACTCAGAGTCCAGTCTCCCACCAGTCCTCCGGTCTCCCGACAGTCCTCCAGTCCTGGACCAGAAGGACTCAGAGTCCAGTCTCCCACCAGTCCTCTGGTCTCCCGACAGTCCTCCAGTCTCCCACCAGTCCTCCAGTCTCCGGTCCAGTCCTGGACCAGAAGGACTCTCCAGTCCTGGACCAGAAGGACTCTCCAGTCCTGAACCAGACTGAGTCCAGTCTCCCGCCAGTCCTCCAGTCTCCGGTCCAGTAAATACAAATAAAAATAACACATTTGAACCACCCACCACACCCATCTGTTCAAAGGAGCATGACGCCAGGTAAGCCCCCCCCCCCCCCCCCCTCCCCCTCTAAATAGCCTCAATCCTCAGATCATAATGGGTTAAGTCATGCACTGCACTGTATATGTTATAATGTGTCTCATACTAGGTGTCTGGCTGTGCCGTTGAAGGGGCCAGCCTGAGGGGTCACGTCATCCTATAGGAGAGATGCGTGGTGACGTTGAAGGGGCCAGCCTGAGGGCTCACGTCATCCTATAGGAGAGACCTCCCTAACCGTGGGAGATGCGTGGTGGTGCTGACGATTCCATCACAGTCATCGACACAGACCTCTTCATCAAGTTCAGGAGGTATGGTGGGTGCTGTGAGTTCACAAATGTGAGTGCGTGTGTGCGTCCAGTGTGTGTGTGTGTGCTTGCTCCTCTTGAGTGTCCATTTGTAGCAGAGCAGCTTCATTCCACGTGGTCCCTCTGGGTGGGTTTTTTGGATCTCGGTGGGGTGCATTTCAACACCAACATGTGACCCGCAGCGTTCCGTTACTGACGGACCGACCAGTAGGGATGCACACTGCTGCTAGTGTTTCAAAACAACACTGGTGTGTGTGTGTGTGTGTGTGTGTGTGTGTGTGTGTGTGTTCACAGCTTTTCCACTATTAGCACAGCTATTAGCATCTTCGTCAGAGAGTGTATCCAAAATCCATGCCGGCTTGTTGACCCTGATATCTCTCTCACACACACACACACACACACACACACACACACACACACTATTGGTGTGTGTCAGCGGTTCACCTATCTGTCTCATTGCTCAGCATCACTCTGTGGGAGGCCTGACATCACTCTACTTAAAAAAAACATAATGGATCTGCATGATGCTTAACCACTTAATTTCTGACCTGAGATCAGATTCTAAAAATGTCTTCTACATCCTGACAGTTTTCTGAAAAAGCTATGTTTCTGTGTCAGTCGTTCTTCGATTTTTCAAAAATAGAGACCTGTACTGTACTTATACTGTACTACTCGGCCCTCTCCATTTTTCACCCTATACACCAAATGTCTCTGCCGAACATACAGTAGCCAATCCACTGTAGCTCAGCCTCAGTGGTCTGCAACCTTTTTGACGCGAAGGCCGTGTTTTTCTTTTCTTGATATAGTCAGTGTGCCATATCAACATTAAGCCTAATTATGACACCAAATCATAATAAAAATATTTCCAACATATTTTGATTGTCCATAGGCTATACATAACAACCGTTATTTGTTCTTCTGCAATATTTTCTTTCACGTCGGGACATTGTATAGTGATCATTGGATAACATATCCCTGACGACTCTCTCCCCAATGAGAGTTCAGAGTTTGAATGAACGTAGATTGTGTGCAGGATACAATTTGCATGCAGATTTGAGGGGACTTAATTTAATTCACAACATTTTAAGAGATGTCTCGCACTTATGTCAGTGTGCCAGTGATCACCCTCCCCTGTGCCAATGTTGGCAACTTGGCACCCGTGCCTAATATAAGGTTGCCTTATACCCCATAAGCTTGAAGATCGATTATTTTCTTGGCTATACTTCCTAATTACGGAGCAGAGTTTTGTTCCGTCTGCACTGTACATCCAAACAGAGGAAGTCCTATCTAATCTAATTGTATTAAATGAAGTCAAAGTCACCAATATTGAAGCTGTACGAAAAGCTTGAAATATCTTCTTTCTATCCGCAAAGTGTTTGTTTAATTAAAAGAAAAAATCCACCGTAGACATGCTATGAGCTACTTTATGTCAAGAAATTCCTTCCAGGTTATTGTTTTCTAAGTGTTGGAGTTTGGAAGCGCTGGATTTCAGTAAAGCAACCTCCTGCTGCCTCCTGCGTTATGTGCAAATTGAAAACAGGTGGTATGCACTATGCAGGACCGTTGAGTGATTAGTACTGATTATCCAACAAACACCATCCGTTATAACAAATAAATATTGATAATTTAATACAATAATCAGTTCATAATTCATCCCGTTTTGGTCATTCCATTATAGCCTATACCTACATACTGTAAAAACTGTTCAAAAAGGCATGTTGTTGAAAATAGAAGATATACACTTCTATTTATTTTCTTTTCTTTTCTCTTGTCCTATTTTGAGCATGACAGCATTGTGAGTATAATTTATTTTTGCATAAGCACTCCAATTATTTTATTCATCAAAAACGTAATGGATGGATGGAATAATGGCTTAGAAAATAATATAAAACAAATTGCAGCCACACACAGAGTGCATAATGGGATTTTGACTAATCATTCTGACTTGCAATGTAATGACTGACTCTACAGTTTAGTGGTTTTCAAGCCACCCAAAATAATCATATATATCTGAGTTGAGGCATTACATTTAGTTTGACAGGTAAATATTGTTCCTCAGGTAAATACTGTTAAAATGGCCGATCTACAAGCTCACTAAAAAGCTCATTTAAATTAACATTGATTTTACAATATTAATTGGGGGGTCCCAGAGATATAAATGCCATTAAATGGGGGTCCGTAGACTGATTCATGTCAAACTGGGGGTCCTTGAAATTAAATGGGTTGAGGATCACTGCTAGGGCCGTAAAAGTCTTCTCTTATGGGGGTCCGCGGGCTAATTAGTGTCAATTTTGTGGTCCTTGGGAACCACTGGTTTAGATTAATGGTCAGCCATCTAACTTGGGTATGATGCTTAATGTTTTCCTCACAAAGGTGGCAGCTCTCCCTCTGGTGGTCCATTTAAAGAATTGTATATTACTGCATAGCAGGCCTGCACTGGCAGAGACTCATTACATGTGTGTGTGTGTGTGTGTGTGTGTGTGAGAGAGAGATATCAGGGTCAGTATTACATATTTGCAACCTAAAAAGTCGCTGGCCAACCTAGTGTTTTGTAGCAAGCTCTTATCACTTTAGTATCCAGTTTGCAGTTTGTGGTGTTTGGTGCCGACTTCTCATTTCCGTAGACTCAAGCTGGTGTCAAATACTTTAAAACAGGAGTTGAAGACCCCTGCTTTAACCCATTCAGGACGGGAACCCCAAGCATTATGTTACACATTAGCTATTGAAAAATAGCAGATGTACAAGCAGATATACAAGCTCATCAGATGTACAAGCTACGAGCTTGTACATCTGCTATTTTTGAAAAATCATGAAAATGAGGCGCAAATTTGGAATTATTTTAGAGCGAATGTTTTTAACTCAAATCTTTGCTTCTGGGCAGTCCCTGGAACAACATATTTTCAGATGGGTTAATTGCATCTAATTGTAACTTTAACCCTTAATCTTGCCACAGAGCTTAAACATCATGATTAAAAGGCTCAACTCCTCCTCAAGCATAGCTTCACATCACAACGCTTTGGACATAGTATTTATTTCAGTCTTTAAAAGTTTATAACAACTTCTGGATAACATAACATGGAAAAAACTAAAACGAAACAAACGGCAAAACAAAAATAAAAACAAGATTTTCCTCTTTTTTTTTCTTTTTTGAAAATTAATACACATTTATTTTCTTGATCGCACACCCCAGGTTGACACAACAATTGTAATTCATAAAAGCAGTTTTTTGAAAAACAAAACAAAAAAACCTCACAGGGAACGTATACATTAATCTCCCTCCCCCCGCGGCAGCTCATGAAGACGTATACAGTACATGGAAAAGTTATGAACGCAACTCCTCTTGAAACGCCAGGAACCACAAAGAAACCGGATTGAAATGTAGCGTAGGGACCTCAATACCGGCCCCTACAGGAATAAGTGTGAACACTTTAGACTGGTGGTTACAGTGTGTACAAATTAATACACATTAGTGCTGGAAATGGATTGGAAGTCAGGGTGCGAATCAGGGAGCTTGTGGTGAAGCGACCCCCCCCCCCCCCCCCGCCATAAAATCAAGGCACCGCCCACCGCCCACCCCCTCCTTTAATCATAGCAAAGCCCAGCACCGAGAAATGTTCTAAAACAAAACAAATCTAAATATTGGGGTCCCTCTCCTCAAGGAATTAAGGTTTTCAACTATAACCCTCGTCTCGCATGAATAATCACATTCCCGAAATTGAAAAGCTTCTCTAAAAAAGCTTATCGCCATTAGATTTTTATTATTATTCAGCTCAACAACGATTATTGCTAGAATATTGAATACAAAAAGGTTTAAGTGATTG
Source organism: Protomyctophum bolini (assembly GCF_963924005.1). Lineage (NCBI taxonomy): Eukaryota > Metazoa > Chordata > Actinopteri > Myctophiformes > Myctophidae > Protomyctophum > Protomyctophum bolini. Next base: position 23,658,903 of record NC_137881.1, on the reverse strand, counting down.
ATGTTGTAAATATCATACAATAATGTTATGTCTCAGGGTAAAAAAAAAACATGTCTCTGTATGTGCTCAGTAGTTAACGTGTTTGTGTTTCATTGTCAATGTAAATGACCTATCTCCCCCTGCAGCCAAATAGCTTCTAAAACCATTTTTCCTCTTTTTCCCCCAAATATATATTTTATTTTATATTTATATAAAATACTGTTTCATTCATAGAAAGCCTTACTTTGTACAATATCTGAGTGAAGGAGTGTGGGTGATTGAATACTTGTGTGTGTTTGCGCGTGTGTGTGTGTGTGTGTGTGTGTGTGTGTGTGTGTGTGTGTGTGTGTGTGTGCGTGTGCGCGTAAGTGTGCATGCACGCGTGTGCACGAATAAGTGAGCGAGCAAGCTAAAAAGAAAACCCAGAAAACTTTCTTTTTCATAACAAATAAGCTGTTACCGATGACCTAATACACAAAAAAGGTGTTTTACACAATATACACATTTCATTACTTACAAAGAGAGAGAGAGAGAGACAGAGAGAGAGAGAGGCCTATCATTTGAAGACTCGGTCTACAGCAGGGTTAGTACCACCGAATGAAACGTCAAAGAAATAAAATAAGTGACAGAACAACGAAGCTTGATTTATACTTTGCTCTACGGCGGTCCCGCACGCTGAAAATAGCCGCGCGACGCACTGTGAGCTTGTAGGTATGCTGTTTTTGGCACGCGACACCGACTCATTTAAGGGGCAGTGTCCACAGAAAGTGTTCTCTAAAAGTTACACTTTTAGAGGTGGGCGCCACCAGTCAATTGATCCTCCCGATTGTGTCCCTAACAAAGCCTGTAATTTACAAGCCGACCGCGAGTCGTTACACGAGAACTCCCTGTTTACGTTCATTCAGCTAAGCTATTTGTGCTAACAACAACGCGTTCGCATTGTGGACACTGGGCATCAATAAATGCAGAGTGCGAGCGCCCTCTAGAGATGATTTCCAAAACGCTTATCCGTTGGGGGAAAAAATCTGTATTTCCTATGGACACGGCCCCTGATGTAGGCTTGACGGAGAAAGTGAGAGAGGGAGAGAAAAACAAAACAAAAACAAAGAGTTTGTGAATTAAAATCCTATAAAAAGAGAGAGAGAGCGAGAGAGGCAGTCTTACTAAGGGAAGCTCATCGTCAGTGCATCTCTTTTTTCTTGGATGTTCCGAAGTCAAAGTGCCGATTTGGTAACCGTGGAGACCATCCACTCCTTAGTAAAAATGAAACAAAGAAAAACGGGGGGTGGGGGGGGGGGAACTAAAAAATAAGAAGGGGAAAAAACACCCAAAGGGAGCACTTCTCTCTAGAAATGCATGTACCACATTATTTTTTTCGCACCTAGCGCATCAAAATCAAATCTCAAGGAGATAATTCTCTACTGGGAGAGAAGAATAGAAAGAATGGAGGAAAACAAAAACATTAACTTTTTGTTGTCCCATCCATCATGGCACCATTTTTGTGTGGTTATTTCTTTTCTTTTTTTTTCTCATTGTGAGGTACTTCTTTTTAGAAAAAGAAAAAAGACGACTAAAATATAAAGATTCACCAACGTCAGTTTTGTCTTGTGTTTTCTTTTTTTTGTGCTGTGTCGCACAGTAGCACCATTAAATTCAGTTGTTTTCTTTTTTGTCTTTTTTATCCTTTTTCCTTTTTTTTTTTAACGTTTCCTGAAGACACCGTCGGAATTCCAACACATCGCGACACGTGTGCCGTCGGCTCCTCCTTCTCCCCCTATCATCCAATGATCTCTTGTTGTTGTTGGTGGGCTTGGCGGTCGTCCCCGGCAACGTTAGCTTGGCTTGCGTTGCCGTGCCGCTACGTTCTCTTCATGCAGACGACGCAGCGACTGACGCGCGTCCTCAGGTTGCCCGCTTTCAGCGTCTCCGACTGGGGTCTCCTGTACGGGGCGTCAGAGGGGAAAGGTCATCAATGGACTTGTCCGTGGCAATTATTTTATTTCATTTTTAACTCGCCATATAATGTTCCTATTTTGATCATAAGACCCAATGGGCCGCTGATACTAATGAAAACTCCATTCTGGTCAAACAAAGTCAGGGTGCTGCTATTGTACATGTTGGCTCACTGGAAACACTCTGCTACACCATGTGGGTCTCAAAGTGTCCTTGAGTGTGTTCCAAATGGCCCCGTACGGGTGTATAACGAGTGTACACACTCTCTCAGAGTCATGGGGGTCCTTGAAATTAAAAAGTTTGAGAACCACTGCACACTAAATGGAACAGAGCCGTAATTAGTGTCAAAATTAAAATAAACAAATAAATAAGGTAATTATTTTATGACTTTTAAGTGCTGCTGTTTAGCTAGCCTTAACCTGTAATAATGCATCATAAATAAATGGTCACTTAATGTATGCTTTGAATTAATAATCTAATTCTCCAAAGTGACTTTCCCCTGTTTGGATCAAGGAAACATGGTGGGTCTCTCCCTACCTGAACATCTCGTTTTGGTCTACGGTGGCCAGCCAGAAGCTGTAAGAGTTGCCGTAGTAGTTACACGTCCCCCTGCCGTGGCACTCGATGAACGGAGCGCTTCGGAACTCCTCCAGACATGAGCCGGGAGAGGCCAGAGCCTGGCCCGAGCCCTCCGCTCCCGCACTGGTGTGCTGTCAGGAGAACAAGCGACATGGGGTTAGATAGACCGATGGGGCTCAAAGACAAAGTCGGGTCCATGTGGGTGCGTGCGTGTGGGTGTGTGTGTGTGTGTACCATCATGAAGGAGTATCCTATCCACAGGGCCTCCCAGTAGGCGGGACAAGCGGGGATCTGAATGGTCTGGCTGTGGACTGCAATGACCATGGCTGGAGCCTCACAAACTGCACACCTAGAAACACACACACACACACACACACACACACACACACACACACACACACACACACACACACACACACACACACACACACACACATACACATTAACATACCTTAGACTTAGAGTTGTTGTCGGCGTAGTGTGCACTCTGCAGGCTAAAAAGTACACCGGCGTGATGTCGCGTCACATTGAATTAATGAATACCAGGCCCGGGGATGTGTTCAATATATAGCATTTTTTCGGCAACCTCAATCCCTCCCTTCCATATCTATCCTTCAACCCCTCTCATCTGGTGCTCCCTCCTACCTGCCAATGAAGGGTTTGATGGCCTCTCCGCTGATGGGAGCCATGGCCATGGGCATGGGCTCGGGGGTGGACAGCCAGTAGGAGTAGTCGTTGCGCGAGGCAAAGTTGCACACGTTGTTGATGTTGCAGAACATGAAGGGCATGGTGCTGAACCGACGCAGACAGCTGCCCGCCGTTCCTGACAAAGTCAGAGAGAGAGAGAGAAATAAGCAGTGTTGATTATAACCATTAACCATTATTTTAAACTTTAGCTGTTGAAAAATAGCAGATCGGCTATTTATTTTTTTAATCGTGAAAACGTGTGCAAATCTTTGTACTGTATTCTTTCACAGCGAACGTTTTTAACTCAAATCTTTGCTTCTAGGTGGGTCCCTGGAAAAACATATTTTCATATGGGGGTCGGCGGCCAATTACAAAAAAAAAATTGTGTCCTTCACATGAAACGGTCTGAGAACCACTGACATAGAAATATAGTTTTTCTTTCTTCAGAAAACATATTTTATTTTAGAAGACATTCTGTCTGGTCTCGATGAGTTTAATGCCACCTACCCAAGTCCTGTCCGTGCGCTCGCTCGTTGCCCTGCACGTAGAGCAGGGAGTATCCGTCGTAGATGAGGCTGGTGCCGTCGGGGCAGAACGGGACGTCCGACCCCTGGCTGTGTCTGGTGATGAGGAAGCCGTGGGCCGTGGACGCTGTCCCCGGGAGACCCGGGGGGCCCTGGAGACCGTCGGAACCGGGCGGCCCGGGGTAGCCGCGCTGGCCTGCGTGGATGATGAGAGAGAGAGGTTATGCCGATGGTTCTTCAACCAGTGGTATCCGGTATTGCTAGATAACTACTTTTTATGTTTATGATGTATTCCCCATGCTTTTTGTTCTTGCTTAATGTAAGTCGCTCTGCATTAAGAGCGTCTGCTAAATGCCTGAATTGTAAATTGTTGCTGTTTTTACTCTAAACGGACATATGTTGGCGTACACCATAGGTCCGACACACACGGCCAGTTATTGGAGCAGTTGTGCACCGCTCAAAAAGCTATAGTACATCTGCTTGGCCTGGCGTGGGACGTTTCACTCAGTTTGACTGAATGCTCCTGATCCAGACTGAACCTATACCTGTGGATCCAGCGGGTCCAGAGTCTCCCTTCCTGCCAGGGGGTCCGCTGAATCCTGGGGGTCCCTCCGGACCTGGGTCTCCGTTGGCGCCTGCTGGACCTATAGGATCAGAATCAGAGTGAGTAGACGGAAGGAACGTTCTGCCATGTGTATGTCTCCAATCCATTGTTATCTGTGTGTTTGGTGTGACTTTTATGTCACTCCACACTGATATCAGTGCCGTCGCTGATTTTAAGGGTTGCCTCCGAGGTCACCAACCTGGACCGCCCTCGCGTCCAGGACCGCCTGGACCGCCTCTGCCGCCGGGGAGACCCGGTTGACCCGGGGCTCCTCTCTCTCCCTTCACCACGATGGGGGCAGCAGCGATACCGGGGTCACCGGGAGCACCTGCACGTCAAAGACAACGGAAAGAAAGTGTCAAAAGAAATAATGAAGTATATATTTTTACTTTAATTATATTTAGTGTGTGCGTGCATGCGTGTTTGTTCCTTTTAGTTGAATGCATTGAAACTTCCAGAACTGAGTAAAACACAAACATCTTTATTAGTATGGGTTGGCTACCATGTTAGAAATGAACCAATGTAACCATTAAACGGTCTAGGAATGTAACTTCCACTTCATGCCGATGCTAGATAAGAGCATCAACTAAAAGTGCAATATCTAAAATGCAACAACACAGATTTCATCGCAAACGTTAACCGTTCATTCATGAAATGTATATTCTGGCGTACCCATATGTCCGACATCTCCAGCATCACCGTGTTGACCAGGAGAACCAGGCACTCCAGAGTCTCCCTTTTGTCCTGAAACACACACACACACACACACACACACACACACACACACACACACACACACACACACACACACACACACACACACACCACATGGGAAGGTTACTCTGAAACTCCTCCACAGGTGACTGATATGCTGCATTAACCACATGAACCCTAGAGCCTAGAAGCGTCCCCCATCCGGGGACAAATGTGTGGTGAAGCTGATTATAGCACTACTGCTGCTACTATACAATTACACATTTTTACAAAAGTTGACGATTAATTGTCACACAAATAACTGCGCTTAACAATTTAATTGTTGTTGTTTTTTTAATTGAATACTGGAACGTTACAATTTGCAGTTTGCCTTTAAGGCTTCGTGATCACAAATTGCACAGGGCAGATGTGACAATTAACTTAAATATACAACAAAATCTGACACATTTAATCATTGTTGTTGTAAGCTTGTAGGTCGCTATTTCTGCTCTTTTTGAAAAAATGTATGGACATTTTTCAACATGGAAAACAACTGACAATTATGCAAAAATAATTGATTGATTATTACTATTGACACCACTAGAACTACAGCTATCATTAGAATTGGCTATATGTTGCCAGGTGCGGAGCCAGGATCTCTTTATGAGTAAGGCATAGCCTATACGAGGCGCCCTGCCTAGTGCCTACTACTAATTACAATGTCCGCAATCGTATATATTGAAGGTTGTGTGCTGTGTTACTACACTGCGTGTGTTTGTACCTAGAAACAACTGGGGAAAAAAATCCCTTTTCATACGGGGCATTGAAATGGGAATTTTGGACATTGATATTTGGAACCAACTGACCTGGGAATCCGGGAACGCCAGGCAGTCCGCCGTCTCCCTTCAGACCTGAAGGACCAGGAGTTCCAGCGCCCCCCTAGCAGTCACATGGACACAGGGTCAGATCTTGACTTACCGTCGCAGTGTATTGCATTGTTTTTATGCACAAAGACATGCTAGTTATGCAACAAATCAGATTATATTGTATTCTTACAGGGAATCCAGGACCCCCGAGCTCTCCCTTGGATCCGGGGAAGCCAGGCTGACCGGGAGCGCCGGGAATACCCTTGTCTCCTTTATGACCTCCGCTTCCTCCTGGTCCGCGTGGACCCTCGGGGCCTTGAGGACCTTCACACGACACGCACAGGACCAAAGGTCAGCTACAGAGAAATAATGGGCCGTCCCTTCACCGTACGGTACAAAAACCTGACATTCAGTCATATTCTGTTATTGTCGTTATTCACTTTAATTTCAGCCAAGTCTCGAATTTGTTAGGAATACATTTGAAATGAAAAATGCTCTTTCTGTCATCAGTAAGGCTGAATGTACTGTAGTCAAACTCTAATATGGACTGAATGAGTTAAAAGTGAATTGGTATAGCCTTGCTACATAAAGTATTATCACTGATGAATCAACATTTTCTATGTATCCCAAATTATCAAAGCTACATAGATTATTTAGACTCACAAACAACACATGCAATAGAATCCAACAAGGATATTCATTTGGCATTAGTTCATTGTAGGTATATGGTCTAGTTAGCTAGGCTCCACATACACATTATTCACACAAACATTCACAATATTTACAAAACATGTAATACAAGGCAACAATAATGCAAATACAGTCCATTTTTGGTATTTGTGCTGTTCTGTGAATGTGTTGACTGAGGTCCATCACATGTCCTGTGGGGTAAAACGGGTTAAAAGGAAAGCACCTCTTAATGCCAACAGTACATACATATACTGTACAATCAATGTACTTCTGTTCATTATAACAATGAAAGAACATCACTTCCAGTAACACTAAAGCATAAGGGGGTCACTACAAAGGTCACAGTCAATCTGTTCTCAATTCATTTTCTTTCATTTGAGATATGTAGGAATGGTCAAATGTAGGCTATTATAAGAACATTATGAAAATTAAATCCTTGTCATTGGAAATCCCTTTTCACACCATCATTGTTGTGTGAAATATGTTCAACGGGTGTAAATGTCACCGTCACCTTGCTCTTAGGCCTACGCCTAAAATCCTTCACAGACACAGACACAGACCAAATCATATATATCAATGTATCACAACAGCAATACATTATTGACTTTGTTAAAACCCCGAAACAACCAAATCAAAACCTATAATGCACCACAACATAACGGCAATACATCACAACCATCAAACCATTGAAGTCTAACCTGCAGGACCTATGTTTCCCAGAATTCCCCGGGTTAGCAGGGCCAGGTTGACGGCACAGGTTGACAAAGAAAACAAGAGGTTTTAGATAAGAGCAAAGGTTAGCATAGCAACACAGTCACGCTAATCAAAGACAGGAATGATGGTTCTGGATATATGGACAAATATAATCATATATAATGTGTAACATTAGCTTTCTTTAATATGTAACAGTATACTTGTGATTGCACCATAATCTATGATCAGCTATTCTCAAATTAATTCAACAGAGAAATCAACTGACAAATATAAAAATACATTTTGATAATTTAAGGTTTGATGCAAGTTAGTTTTTAGGGTGGTAATTGTGTGTGATTCTTAATAGATTTGTGTGATTTCACTACCATGCCAATATCTTAACTTAATATGGTGGGTAATCTCTTATAGATACAATAGACATCTCAAGTCTCAAGCAAAAGTGCTTACTTTTTCAAAGGTGCGTTTTACTACCATCAGTGAGCAGAAGAGAAACGATAAAGAGTTGCAGTTAGGGAAAGGGGCAGTGGTCAGAAATGACAGGCAGAAAACAGTGACTTGTTAGTAATTCTGATCTGAAACCATGTCAGTGTAAACCAAGGATATTTACAGGTCTCTTAACTCAAGGCGCTTGTTCTAAGAAGTGAGAGTTGTAGAACATTGTGAGGTTATAAGCTTGGCGTTCTAGATAATGAGAGGCCATTTCTAGAACAGTGCAGTGAAAACAGCCCTAGATAAGAGGTGAACTTTCTGGTACAGTGCGGTTAAAATGGCTCTATATTGTGATGGTTCTAGAGCAGCGGCTGATGAAAAAACAAAACAGCAGAGGTCTCGGACACCGTTTCTCTGACCTGCGGGACCTGCGGTCGTCGGGTGTGCGATTCGTCACGATTCGTCCCACCACATTGGGTGGGGCCAACAGGAAAGGAAGCCATTAACATGTCATGTAATCATTTTATCACGGAGTCCCACCAATAACGCTCCACGGAGGGAGCGTTTCACAGTGCTGGTGTCCTACTGGTCTCAGCTAGGAGGATACTGTGGCATGCTGCAGGTCATTTACTTCACTAATATTGTTCACGTATCTTAAAGTATTTAGTGTTTTCTTCCACACTATGTTAAAACGTCTATGGGGAAAGTGCGCGTTTCACGCCATTGTGGCTCAATAACACATACAGTATTTTTGCCACACCATATAGGATCTCCTCACATCAAAACAATTGGATTTAGGTTGAAAATTGGCAACGTGTCCCCTTAAGTATTAAGACATGCTTTATAATATGTTATACACACAAGTGTCTGGCTAATGTCTGAGCCCAGCAGTTCCAGCACTGTGTTGGGACTAGTTCTCTGACGTGGTGGTTGGAACAGACATGGTGCTCATGCAGGTGACTGATCGCTCTGTGACACACAACACATCGAGAGAAGCCAGACTCAAACCCACAACTTTACTGACCGGACTTTGGAGTCACATCATGTTATCATGTTCTTGTTTCATAGCTTTGTTGTTTTTCTCGACCACAAATGCTAAGAAAGTGATTTAGATGTTAGTTAGGCAGATGCTAGGATCATTGTTTACCTGGTATGCATACTGTAGTGTAGGTTCTCTCTGCACTAAATATTTATTTTGTTTCTTATTGACTAGAGTTCCATCTCACTCTGCTTATTCCAATCTCACACTTTGTAAGTTGCTCTGCATAAGAGTGTCTGCTAAATGCCAAAATTGTACGGTGTACAGTTCACGTACATTTCTTACATAATACGATGGGACAAAGTTAATGAGTAACTACCTACACATCCTAATGGATCTGTGTCTGTCTAAGAGAAGCTTAATTGTATTTAGATATTCCCTGAAAAATGAACCTCCTCTAAAGTGCAGCAGAGAAGCGTTGGGTCTGTTTCTGGCTCCACCGTTTAACCAACATTGTCTCAATATGAACCTACAAGACTACACGAAACACAGGACGCACATCACACTGACCACAGGTAGACATTCTGACACACACACACACACACACACACACACACACACACACACACACACACACACACACACAGACTTCAGAGCTGTGGAGAGATGGATAGATTACATGTTCCCTCATGGAACCGAGGGAGTGGGTGGGAAGACAAGGAAGATGGATGGATGGAAAGAAAAACAGGAATAACAATGTTAAGGGGGAACCCATGCTCTTTCGGGGGAATGGTCAGAACCCCCCTCCCCCCACCGGTGAGAGACAGTGATTGGTGCGTGAGGGAAGTGCACCCCAGCATTTCCTGTTTGGGAGAGGGGGTGAAGGGGTGGGTGGGGTGCGGTGCGTTAGCGGGACAGGTCGTTTCTGTCCCGGCGTCCGGGCGTGCTCAGTGTGCACTTGACAATGATTGTGTGTGTGTGACTGTGCTCAGTGAGGTGGCTCTTATTTAAACCATGTCCCATGCAAATCAACACATACATGTCAACATGGAAGGCATTCACATGACAAGTGCTCAAGTTTGCTGTCTGGTTTTAAATTTGCTCACTCAACATGAACCTTAGCAAGACACATAGGCCGTGTCCATCAGAGTTGAAAATATTTAGAATCTCTGCGACCAGATAAAAATACCGTAAAGCGTAAATAAATACATTGGCACTGCAAATTCTTTAGTTATGGGCCGTTGAATAAAGCCTGTTTTGACCAAAAACACAATCTGGGAAAAGCTAGAACCTAGCTAGAAGCTAGAACCTAGAACCATTCATACGTTGGCGAAGAGCGCCATCTATCGTAAACCACAGAAAAGACCAACGGGGCGTAAAATACCGTCTTCGGCAGTGAAGCGTTGGGTTTTGAAAGGCCGTGGATAAGACCTTCTCGGCAGTCAATAAAAAAACCCCAATGGTAATTATTGTTAATACAGTATCTTGACCAAGTGGAGAGACCGGGGGAAAACCAGACAGCAACATCGGGCACGTGGAACAGTGTGGGGGAGATGCCGCTGCCATTCCATCACGTACCTCCTCTTCCTGGGGGACCTGGGCCACCCTGGTTTCCTTTGGGACCCTGAAGGGCCACTCCTGGAGGCCCGGATTGTCCCATGGGGCCTGACGGGCCGGGGAGACCTGGGAAGCCACCGTCTCCCTTTGCGCCTGGGAAGCCTGGGTTGCCGGGCGGGCCAGGGAGACCGGAGTCACCCTTAGAACCTGGATGGAAATTAAGTTAAGGACGTTAGGAAAAAAGACAAATTAAGGCAAACCGCTGACACATGTATGTCGTCGCTGTCGGACGGACTACCTGTATGTCCCTGTATGTGACTTTTCAGGAAATGGGGGGGGAAAAATAACCTGCCTTCCAACTTCCAATGCTCTTCTTAATACTTTTCATTGGTTCAATATTTATAAAACCCCACAGACACACTACATCTAGATCTACAAGCTATTTTGGTTGGTTCGACGAAATAGGGCATTCATAAAAATAAAAAATATAAATTGGCTCTCAGTCATAACTGACAGGTCTAACAAGCTCTCGTAGTGCCCGTTTTCTTTCGTTTCAAGGCATTATACAGTAGAATGTGTGAACAACTCACCTGGCAGTCCTGGGAGACCAGGGGCACCTGGACCACCAAAACCTGGCAGACCTGGAAGAGAAAGGAATCATGGTAAATGTTCAGAAGTTTTAAAACGTAAAAGGAAAAAAAAAGTCTTGCTAGTCTGAAAATGTATTGTATGAATATATACAGCATGACTGACAAATGTATAATAGATACATATAGCGTTGGCGTCAACACTAGCAGATATACAAACTCACAGCGGGGTCACTTTGTGCCACGCTGCGAGCTTGTACATCTGCTGTTTTTGAATATTTTTGAAAAATAAATAAAAGTGTGAGATCTACAGTTTAGAACTAACCCGGGTCTCCTAAATCCCCCTCACTAACCTGCATCTCCTTTGATTCCAGCCGGTCCAGGGATTCCGTCGCGACCTGCTTGACCCTTGTCTCCTGGGAACCCTGGCCCGCCGGGACGCCCCCCCTCGCCCGGTCTACCGGGAGCTCCGTTGAGACCCGGGCCTCCGGGACCACCGTCCAGACCTTTAGGACCGGGGATACCGGGAGAACCTACACAAAAACAGGGAAAGGAAGGAAAATGAAAACCATTTCCATCCAGGTATTTTCCAGTGAATTGTGAAGTATTGCGTAACATCGTGTTAGAGCAATAAAGAACAATGCATTTACTGTATGTTTATTTGATGTACATTTTTATTCATTTAATTATTACTATTCTGTATTTAATGTATCTTTTGTTTATATTGTACCACTGAAGGGCCACACTAAAGTGCGTTGTACAGTACATTGTGCAATGACTAATAAAAGCCTTGTATTGTATCGTATAATCGTATTCTATTCTTCCCACATGGTAGGACCACATTTCTGTCCCTCATTCAAGAGGCAATCCCCGCCTGGCCAGTGGAGATATTGTGCTTAGGAGCTTCAGGCAGTACTACTTCTCAGCTGTTCACTACATTCAACCGGCGTCTAAATGTCTAAATTATTGAAGAGTGGGGATAGCACCTCCTACCTCTGCAGATTGTATTAACGTACCATACAGAGTGGTTAAAAAAAGATTGCTTTTATTCTTATTTAAAAACAAAAAATGTTCTGATGAAAATAGCTGATAGTTTCACCCGATGTCCGCGCCTAGGGGCTATGTTTGAAGTGGTTAAGTCATACAAAAATGGTCGCTCATCGGTCTACTGGCAAGCTATCCGTGCAAACTGCATGAGATGTGTTGCTCATCATCATTACTGTTGATGCTAATTAGAGGCTAATGATCAGCACACTTGTGCTAAACCTCTTGTACTTGCCACACTGAATACTTGAACATGCGAGGGTTGCACAGCAGCACATGCAATGACACAAAAACATTTGACTACATGTTCCTGGTGGAAGCAAACTTCTGGATCTTAATGATACCTGGTCTAAGGTATCAAAAGACATTTGCATGAAGCCTAATGTACGCAATTCATGCTATAAAAAGCAGACCGACAATGACGTCGCATTCAACACGTCAACACGTCGCATCTACAACGCTGAGTGGGCTTGTAGGTCGTCTATTTTAGGTGGTGTGACGAAGTATGAATAGGATCATAGTTTGCAGGCCGACTCTTTTCTTCTTCTCTCCGTCCAGACGGGCCTACCTTGGAATCCTGGGAGGCCGGGGTCTCCCTTGGCTCCTGGGCCTCCTGGAAGTCCTGGGAGTCCTGGTCCTGCTGATGCCCCCTTCTGTCCAGGAGTTCCTGGGTAGCCTGGCTGGCCTGGGTCTCCCTGGTGGGGGGGATGGTATCATTAGAGTGTGTGTGTTCCCTCGCATACCTTCAATGTTCTAATCATAAATACTGCCTACTTCAGTTCAGTGTGACTCTAAAGTGCTCGTCCCTGTGTGTGGTACCTTTAGTCCAGGTGCTCCCGGCGCTCCGACTCCAGCAGAACCGGGGTCTCCCTTGGCTCCGGGGAATCCAGGGGATCCGGGCCCACCCGGACCTCCTGGCCTACCAGGCTGACCCGGTGTTCCCTTCAGCCCACCCGGTCCTGTGACATCATAGAAAAGATGCAATGGACCATGACGATCAAGTTAGTCAGTGAATTGGATAGATGCTTTGTCAAACATTTTCAACGGTATCCAATTTAGTTTATGAATTCAAATATCTGCAAAAATAGCATCCGTTAAGAGGACGACATTTCATTTCGTAATAATAACCTCCCCTAAAGGTTGTGTTCACTTTTGTTTTTTTCAGCAATCCCATCATCCAATTGTAAGCCAGTTCGTGAGCCAGCCAGCCAGCCAGCCAATCAGGTTAGGCCGACTGGTGTTCATCATGCTTCATGTGTTTGAACCCACCTGGGAATCCCATCTCTCCCATGGCGCCTTTCAGACCTGAGCCTCCAGGACCTCCTGGGCCTCCAGGAATACCAGCATCTCCTTTAGGTCCTGCAACACAACCCAGAATGCATGTACATGTAAGCAATGATGTCTCCAGCATTCAGTGTAATTCTGCGTATCAGGTCTCTGCGGTGGTGGGTGAGTACTTTTCCCTCCATACTGTACCACGCGGATGCCCCCAGCTCAGATTGTGTGCAAGAATGAATGATCCCATACCTGGTGGTCCTGACAGTCCGGGGCGTCCGTCCGATCCTGGATTTCCTCCATCTCCAGGGAGACCAGCGATACCCTTCTGACCTGGTTGGCCCGACAGACCTGTAGAACAAAACACAAGCACACACAAATTGTAAGATCATTACATCTCAGTCATTGGAGCGGTTAGGCACCGCTCAAAAACTAAATATATTTCTACAATATATAATATGGGTGCCTGCTTCATCTCTCGCTCAGCCAGGTGTTGAAGACCCATGATCTAGCGTGGCAAGGACCTGTAGGTTTTGGTTCTCTGTTGTATCGTACCTGGAATGCCGGGTACTCCGGACTCTCCCTTCACGGCCACGGGGGCGATGCTGGGGCCCGGGGGTCCCTGAACACCGGCGTCTCCTCGGTCTCCTTTGCCGCCGGGACCACCGGGGCCACCGGGTCTGCCTGGGAAACCGTTGTCACCTGCACAGGAAAAAGGCCAGACACAATGGCTTAGGAGGGGAAATCTCTACATTGGGAGATTTTGTCAGCATGCAATTCTTGTTTTGGTTTGACCGTTTTTAGACCAGTGGTACCCAAAGTCCTTGGGGTCTTCCTGGGGGTCCCCAGCTGAATGTGTACTGCATTGTGTACTATGGCTATTCAAAAACAGCAGATGTGCATGTGCGCAGCATCTGCTGTTTTAGAAAATATTTGAAAAATATCTAAAATGTTTGGAAAACGTTTAATATATATATATATTTTTTTCTATTCTGGGGGTCCCTCGCACAAAGCATTGTGTTTGTGTGTGTGTGTGTGTGTGTGTGTGTGTGTGCGCATGCGTACCTTTAGGTCCTGGGAAGCCAGGTCCTCCTGGGCCTCCAGGGCCTCCACCGGGTCCAGGAGCTCCCATTGAACCCATGTCTCCTTTAGTGCCTGCAGCCAATCAGAGACGAGAGAGACGGGGTTAAAGACATGCACTCCTAAAACAGACAAAATGGGTAAGCCGGTCCTGTTCGGAGCCATAGAACTCCCTCACGTCACTTTCACATGCAGTCATTCTGTCAGCTCGTTAGCCAGCTGGCCCGTAACACAGTTCAAAGAGTTGTCATCTTGTTATCCTGGTCACAGGTTTAGTCGACGACTAATAATAATAATAATAATAACACAATGGTTTACCTGGCAGTCCAGGTAGTCCGTCACGTCCTGGCCCTCCAGGGCCTCCGGCAGGTCCTATGGCTCCCGGGGACCCGGGGAAACCGGGACTCCCTCTGTCTCCTGGCAGCCCTGGGATGTCCAAGCCTGGGGGACCGGGGTCTCCCTTCTCTCCGTTGCCACCTGGGTGTCCTGGGAGATGGCGAGGGGAACGGAGAAGGGGTCAGGCTCAGGGAGCACGGTTCAGAGTGAACCATTAAACCTGAGACTTTACCAGAGTTTAACACATTAGGGTCCTGTTCTTTGTTGACCCGATTCCCCACGGGCCCTATCTATACTTGGTTGACCGGATTTGTTTTGTTTTTGTTAGTTATGACTGAATACTCTCATTTTATGTTTCGTTCCCATGATGATTGGGAATACATAACCCATGGTATCTCAAGTGGTATATATTTGTCATCCTGTTCAGTTTGTGAATGCATACCCAAGCATCTTATACTACTAATAATAATAGGTCTGATTTATAATATAGCACATACTTAGCACAAGTACCCAAAGACGCTTTACATAAAAGAAAAGGAAGGAACCGACTTTATTAATAAAAAAACAAAAAAGTAAATGAAATCAATAAAAGGTTAAGCATTGACTCGACCTCAGCTGCGAAAATCTAGCCTGAAGATACAAACACAACAACCTATTTTCTCAACAGAGGATAAACAAACGCCACAATATATTATCTCAAAGCAGGATAAACAATATCATTGCTGTTGAGCAGAAAACCATTAAACCATTTGGGCTATTTTCACTTATTTTGTAATATTTCAGTGTGTCTGTGTGGGTTTTATAAATATTTAACCAATGAAAAGTATTAACAAGCGCTTGTGACTAAATAATTATCAAAAGTAGCAGATCTGCAAGCTCGAAACGCTGACGTGTTTTGAGCTTGAGAGTTGCTATTTTTGTTTTGGACATACTTACAGGATGAGGTTTCCACCCGACAATATGAAAGTGTGTGTGACTCAAAAGACCTTTAATACAGTAAAATCAACCAAAACAACTTTTTTAAATGGCATGCTTATACCATACGTTGACATTACAGTAACTTCTAAATATTGTTAAAACTACAGGTATGAAGTCATATTTGGAAATATGCACTGTGTGTTTGTGGTTCTGGAATAATCATTAAGAACGCAGCAAGAAGGCTTTGCAACTCCATACTGAAACATTCAAGTATGTAAAACAGTATAATTTGCGACACCTGGTATTGAGGTACAATACCTTTCTCGCCTTGGAGTCAGAGTGGGCCGCAGGTTAGGAAGGGGGACGTGTTTCAGAGCGAAGTAGGCGGGGCGTCAGATTAGGTCGAAGATGAGAAGGATGAATGCATTAAAATGTCCCTTTTCATGAAGTGTTGAAATACTCTCAAAATGAACCGTTGTTTGGATAAATCACTGGCTTAACATTACATGAACAGTAATGTTCTTTCTATTATACTATAGGGCTGGGCGATAGGGACAAAATTAAATATCATGATATATTGGAGCAAATACCTATTGTGATATAATATTGTATAGTGATGATAAGTATATATATTTTTTCTTTGACTTTTTTTTGGAAAATGTTCTAATAGTGAAAATAGCAGATCTACAAGCCCACAAGCTTGTGAGCGTGTAGATTGGCTATTTGCGTTGTTTCCGACATGTGATTAAAATCTAGAAATATATATAGACAATTGCCCAGCCCTATGTTATACCAGAATGAAGAATCTATAGAATAGGAATAACACAATGACGATACATTTCCAGAGTATTCACACAGGACGGTAATCGGATCATTCTTAGTTAGCTTGGGGCTTCTGTGCACTCTGTATGCAGGGTTAAAGGGCTGACAAAGCCCTGTGACAGAGGAACGGTTTGTCGTGAAACCCCCCGTGATCTCGTGCTCACAGTTAGTTTGAGGTTTGTGCACTCAGGAAGCACATCTTGTGGGGTTAAAAATGGTGACACAACTATTTTAACATTGCGGTGCTCATTGTTGCTTTAAGTTTCTACACCCAAGCCGTGTCTCGTTGCAAACCGGTGAACTCGTGCAGTGGAGTGAGGTGAAAGCGTGCAGGTGACATGATCATTTCTGCAGTGGTTTCATGGACAGATGTGTAGGTAAATAAAACAAGGTGTGGTGAAGTTCCCCAGATCAAGGTATGGTTACCAACCAGTGACTGACTGGTAATGTTTTAACCAATCACAATCAATCTCTCAGTACAGCAGTGGTTTCCAAACTATTTTGTGAACAAGTAAGGAGCTTATATCTAATCTTGATGTACAAGTACACCCCCTGGACATGACGCTAGTATGTCACAGGTATTTACCCCAATCCAACCCTTAATGCTGAGTGCCAAGTCGGGAGGCATTGGGTCCCATTTTTAGTCTTTGGTATGACCCCGATCGGCGATCGAACCCCGACCTCCAAATCTCAGGGCAGACACTCAAACCGCAAGGCCACTGAGCAGTTGAAAGTGGATACAATAAAAATTATAATAATGTTTACGGTATAGAATTTGCCTCTGTATTGGGAAATGAGTACCCAAAAGGTACTGAAATCATGCGTTTTTGTATATTTGTATAAAGGTAATAGTGTCCCTCGGCCTCGGCACACTGTTTGGGACCCACCGCAGTACACCGACTGTACAGTTACTGTGCACTAGGCTTTTACAACTTCCATACACAAACCTTGATCAACCCAAAACACTACAATACAAAGTGACATTCAGTGCTCTTTCCAACCACCACCTTTAACTTCACAGTCTCCAACTCTATCAGGCAGGACATTGAGGTAGTGAACCACATACCAAGTTCACAAAGTCACCCAGACACCATTCCAAGTGCTCATACAGTAGAGTGTATCCTATCCATGCACATAACTCTTTGGTGACTTTCAATAACACAATTCAGTACACATTATTATAGCATTGTTAACACAAGATGACAACCAATGCATTGCACAAACTTTATATACTTCAATCTTGACTAGCATCAGATGTTATGAAATCAATGTTCAAGTTAATATTCCATTGATGTTAATTATATACTGTAATCATACAAACCTAACAGTCATGCTACTACTCGGCCCCACAATCACAATATCCCGTATGACTACAATGATAAGTATTTAAATATTTATGTTTTATGTCTATGCAGCCATACAAACACTAATAGTCCAACCTTTTGGAAGTTTTGGTAACATATAAACTACTATTTAATTCCTTACTTTATTATACTTGAATTATTGTGTAATCATATTCTACTAGGGTAGACTTCTAGTCATTTTTACTAGTTGACTAGTTGCCTAGTAAACTTCTTTTTTTTTGGAAATAAATATTTGTACATTTAAAAACGGTGTACATTGGTGACTATAACTATAATCTACCTGGTCTCGAGGCCTACAAAATCGAAAAAAAATCAACTAGTCAACTAGTACCAACAAGGTCGACTAGTGGATTTACTAGTCGACTAGTAAACTAGTCTAGTAAACTAGTCGACTAGTTGCTTAATGCCCTATATTCTACTGTATATGCATTGTACTTAAATCTCATTTAGGCAGTAGTTCTACCTGCGTTGGCTGTGTTACGTACGTGTGTCCTTTAGCTGACATTAACGTCATCCTCTGACTGTGGTTGTCTTACCTGGGGAGCCCATCAGGCCGGGCGGTCCGGGGGGTCCCTGTGCTCCCAGGCTACCGATGGAGAGGCTTCCCGGTGGTCCACGAGCTCCAGGAATACCAGGGAGACCAGCGTCACCTGAGGTGATGAGAGAACGTCAATGTAAGCCTTTTGTTTTTACATTTACCTTTACAAGTACTGTATACGTTGTAGTAGTGTTTTTAGTGACACCTCTGGTAGCTCTGTTGTCATTACAGCGTCAATAATGAATACAAAGAGTGATTCTATTAGTACAGGAAAGTAAACGCTACAGTAAACTAAGTTCATGACACACACACACACACACACACACACACACACACACACACACACACACACACGCGCATTAACATTGACAGAAGCTGAGAATACCTTTAGCTCCAGGACCGCCATCGAAGCCTCCTCGTCCAGGCTGACCGGGGCTACCAGGGAAACCGGAGTCTCCCTTAGGTCCAGGTCCACCTTTACCTCCGGGGAACCCTGGGGCTCCAGGAGCCCCGGACTGTCCCACGCCAGGCTCCCCCTATAACACACACACACACACACACACACACATGGTTTTCAGAGCAATTATCGGGGCATGGGCGCGGACAATTGAATATATAAATACTAAACAAGTAATCCACTCACATTGACAGTATCTATACATGACCATATAATTATAATAATAACTATCAGCTGCCAACTTGCGCACAAGTAGGCCATACTATGGCCTACTTGTGTGCAAGCAGAGCGCGCCATGAGGTGCGCTCACCACTGCTGGTATGACCGCTGATCTGAGTCCTAAAGCTCTCTGCTGCTGTCCAGGTTTGAAATACATCAGTGGTCCATCAGTGCCGGTAGAGTACACCGTCATACACACATACCCCCTATTGACCTTATACCAATTTTGAAACGTACGTTAGTTACGTCATCGAGAGCAGTGGTTTCTCATTGGCTGGTGGAATGTACCGGCATACAGCCGATCGCTGTTCTTTGTCCCTGATTGGCCGAGCGACGTCACCAGCATACGCAGCCGATTACAGTACTTGCGCGCTCTGCTTGCGCAAGTAATAACAATAACTAGACAATGCTGTTCCTGAAGAAACAGTGTGGCCCCTGAGTAGCTCTCTACTCGATGATGTATTGACCCACATGGCATCACAGCCCCCCCTCCCTCTGTTTTCCAATTGGTTGAGTTGACCCACATGACGTCACACAGCCAAAAGAGCAAACGGCCCCCTGGGAATAATTCTGATAACAGTTGACTCGCCACTCAAGCACACAACAATAATAATAATAATAATGTCACCTTTGATCCTGGGAATCCAGGCGATCCAGGGAGACCGTCCAATCCTGGTCTGCCTCCTCCGCCGGGAGCTCCTGGCCCGCCGGGAGTACCTGGGAAACCTGAGGGAGAAGAATGGGTGAGTGGTTATGATGGTGTCGGCCATTTTGTTTTAGAATACAACATGACAATCCCTTTTGATCATTGGATGGTATGGCCGACTTTAAAGATGGAGTGCCATGATTAATTTATTTTTAAGTGTACAGAATGTGTGTTAAAATTATGTTTTTATGTGGCCACACCCACCAGTTCATTAAGTATACCTGGTTTTCACCTTAGCTGTTGGTTAGGGGAGCGGATGATGTTATGATGTCACTAAAGTGGTGGTGTTTTGATTGGGCCTTTTGACTCCAAGGCTTTCAGCCTTCAGGAGGATAAGAAACAGGGAAGACATATTTTGTCTTCCCTAAAAAGAAAATCTTATATAAATGTAACTGAGTAAACATAACTCTACTACAAAGCAACGGTGTAATGGTGGAAAGGGAGAAGGAAACTCCAGGCATAGAGAAGAAGAACCATTTAGCAAACATACTGGAAGTAGGAACGTGAGGAAGAGTAAGTCGAAGAACAGAAGGAAGCACGAACAAGAGATATGAGAAATACGTTTACGAGATGGAGAAGGAGAAATGGAGATGATGAGAAGATGTGAGCTTAGGAGCTAGAAAAGCGTGGACTTTTTTTTTTTACTTAAGTAAAAGTATCAAGTATGAGTACTCATCATGCAGTCCATTTAATTAATGTCCATTTCAAGTTCGTCATGTATGAAAAAAGAAAAGAAATAGCCGATCGAGCTTGTAGATCATTTATTTTCAAATGGAGGAACAGGCGGCGCGCTGTAGACTAGAGAGGAAGCAGAGGAAAGTAGACGGATAGAAAGAGTTCTGTTTCTGGTTCTTTGCACCGTACCTTTGGCGCCGGGACCACCGGGCAGTCCAATACCAGGAAGTCCTGGGTCACCTTTGGCTCCTGGTCCGCCGGGGAAACCAGGTGAACCGGGCCCTCCAGGGTTACCTAGCAACAATGAAGCACAACAACATCAGCCAATCAGAAGATTCATATACATTGTGATTATTATAAGCTGGAGTGATTCGTCGAGAAGCAGTGCTTGAATTGGAACAGAAAGGACCGAGGACCCTCACATAGCCATAGCCTCTGTCTGCGGCGAAATGGCCTTTAAAATAACATCTAAATAGCGATAATAGTCAATCTGCAAGCTTTGTGTCCATCTTGCAGATCGGCAATTATCACTATTTGGTGAAAATCTTTGGAAATCTTTTAATAATGACATGGTTAAACTAGCACGGTATTTTTTTATTAATTGAATTTGGAGTCTATAGGGTTGAGAGTATTTACAATGATTAGCTAAACAGAGAATTGTAATGTGTTGTGTTCTACTGTATTGTGTGTGTGTGTGTGTGTGCGCTGGGTTTTGTACCTGGTTGTCCAGGCTGACCGGGGTCTCCGTCTTGTCCTCTCAGTCCTGGATGACCCTTCTCAGCCACCGTTATACCGGGCTCACCTTTACCACCTGTAGGAAGGGGTGGGCAAAACCATACCTATGTTAGATTGTTATCACCATGACACTTCCCCAATTGAGTACTTACACGGAGACAATGATTTAATGTACCGGTATTACAAATTTTTAAATATGCAAAAGAGGAATATATGCAAAATAATAGAACATACCGGTAATATGAAAAAGCTACTACTGTGGAAGCGTTATCATGTATTAATTTACTTGTATTGATCCTATAAACAATTTAATATAGGTCTAGTTGTTTCCACCAATTTTGGAGCTCTGGCTCATGGACTAAGAACCAAAAAGAACTGAACCGGTTCCCATTGGGAACCAACCGGTGGAAAGGGGGTCCCAGTGTTGTATCAAACAGAGTTGTGACTCACATGAAGGACAAGGTCACTCTTGCCAAAAAGAAAATACTGTATCTACTGCAACCAAGAGTAAAATCAGGCATAATTATGACACCCTAGAATGCCTGCCAAAATATATGGCTTTAGATTTATTCAACTTAAAGCAAAACATTTAGATGACTAAAATATGGTTTTATTCAAAAGGCTATGACTAAAACTATATCAAAATGTGCTGTCAAAATCAAAAACTTCCCGGCATAAGGTCACTTTTGGCAAAAAAGAAAGGATCTACTGACAAACAAACGTGTCGGAGCCCTCTGTTAGCTTGTAGATCTGTAAGGAACATGCTTACCTGGACCGCCAGGGTTACCAGGTCTTCCCGAGACGCCCTGGACACCTTTCTCTCCTCCGGGGCCCTGGGGTCCAAAGCCGGGGCCGCCTGGGGACCCCCTGTCACCTGGTTGACCCTGTAGACCCGGCTCACCTGATGGACCTCGCTCTCCTTTTACCTGCAGGGAACCCTGGGAGATGGACACGAAGAAATGGTGGTATTTCATATTGGAGCTGGGATGGATGGATGGATGCTGGGTGGACTCATGAATGCATGGTGAATCAATAACAAGACCGATGATGACCAGGGCTCATTGTGCTGTGGACTTTTTAACTAGTGGGGCTATGTCGCTCGCACATGCACACGGTTCAATCACTGATTGAAATAACCTCTTATAAATGTTCAACCTATTAATTAACCTATTCTATTGACTTGCATAATGGGGAAACTTTTGTGTTGTCAACTTGTCATAATCATTACCTTGCAAACATCACCTCTGTAATTTTCATGAATTCATCAGCCACTGTTATCCAACTCCTTAGACTACTTCAGACAGAACATCTGACGCCAGTAGTATGACGACTAATACCACTTTAGAAGGTTGACACTATTGACCGTCACCATTGATATGCATCAAGGTCGGTCATTCCCGTGGATAGCCACACCGACAGCTCACCCCTGCCGATGACTAAATCACACACCCACACACACATGCATGGAGCCTCCACTCACAGACGCTCCTTTAGCTCCAGGCGCTCCGGGACCACCATCCCGCCCGGGGCGTCCGTCCAAACCGGGCAGGCCGGGGGGTCCGGGGAAACCGGTGTCACCCTTCGTTCCCCTCCCACCGTCCACGGTTATGGCGTCACCTGGCTCTCCCTTCGCTCCGGGGAACCCTGGGCTCCCGTTGCCACCAGAGGTGCCCTGAATGAGATGAGAGGGATGAGGAGAGGGAGGGAGAGTCATTAGTTTTAGCTTATGCGCATGTTAAGGTAAAAGATTGAGTAAAAACATTGCACATGCATATTCCGCTATTGACACGTCGATCGCTTTATCGCGACGTCGCCTGCTACCTAAACCCCTCGAACAAAAGCGGAAAAGTAAACGGAAAAGCAGGAGAACAGGAGGAGTGCTTACGGGGGGACCGACGGAACCGGGGTTTCCTGGGAATCCTCTGTCTCCTTTGGCACCTGGACCGCCAGAACCACCTGAAGTGGAGAGTGGAGAGGACAGGAGGTAAGTATGTTTTTCTATTGTTAGTTTGTTAACAGCACAATCTATCTTATCACTGCTATTGTTCTCTCCGACATGAACAGAATAAATGGCCGTGGTTCTTCTTACCGGGGAAGCCGGGCGTTCCGGGAGGTCCCTGAGGTCCAGGAATGCCGCTGACGCTGCCGACACAGTTCACACAGGTGTCTCCCTTGTCACCTGGAAAATATCAGAGTTTTACACACCGTACCACATTAACCACTTTCAGGTCATAGTGAAAAGTTGCAGGAAAAAAACGTACAACTATGTGGTAGGGACTGTCTGTGTTATTATTATTGTTGCAATTGCTATTTTAAATAACATTATTTTATTAATGATACATTAACCCATTTAGACCGGGAACATCTATACGTAACGTTTTGTTGCTATGTACAGTACTACAGTATATTGCAACGTACATTTTTTTAATGAATATTTGAAGTCTGTAGAATCAGCCTGGGGGTGGAGAATACGTTTATTACTGTCATTTGAATTCCCGAATGGCCACACACATTTCTGTGTAATCGTATCGAGACTGCCACTCACCTGATTATTATTATTATTTATTAATAATGTTACATTCATGTAACCAGCCCACACACCCACCTTTCTGTCCGGTCTCTCCCTGATAACCTCTCTCTCCCTGGCCACCAGGGCGACCGGGCTCTCCTCCGAGACAGTTGCCTCCTCCGCTGGAGAAGCCTGGGGGTCCGGGGGGTCCCGTTAGGCCCTGTAGCCCAGGACCACCACCCCGGCCAGGGGGACCGGGCAGGGACAGTCCCGGGGCACCGTCGTCTCCCCGGTCACCTTTAGCACCAGGGTAGCCTGGAGTACCCGTCGAACCACTGACGGGACCACCGCCACCACCGCCTGGCTGTCCAGGTGGTCCTGTCAAACCTGTACAAGACATAGAGGTCGATGTTAAACTGTTCAAACAAAACGTTGTGGCTGTGTGAGTGTTCCAATAGTCATTGATTGAATGCTTTATTAATTAAAGAGCACAGGAAAGTACAGTTCAATACAAGGTCTGCTAAGAGGATTTAAACCCAAGAAAGCTTATGGCTTGTTTCCATTGGGGTCCGTTGGATAGTGTACTCACTGTACTGTGTGTGTGTGTGTGTGTGTGTGTGTGTGTGTGTGTGTGCGCGTGCATGTGTGTTGTGTACTGACCTGATGGTCCCCTATCTCCTTTGCGTCCGTCTTGTCCATGGTAACCAGGCTCTCCTTTTTGTCCCACACCACCAGCTGACTGTCCACTGATCACCTGGTAGGACACACACGGAGCAACGTTATTACTGTACAACAATGCATGGCCGGCCGCGGTGAACCTGTAACCCATCAAGACCTGCGGCCCATTCTACCAGAGCCCAGAGGCATTTGAGGTCAACCTGTCCTGTCGGTAAAATACAATAATAAATACACAGAGATTCAATGACAGTTGAGTTGGCCTATCTGTCAATACCTTGGGTATTTAACACTTTAACATGGTAACAGAACTGAACTGTATTTTAAACTCCAGGTAAATTAAATTTAAACAAATTAATTTTAAAAAAGGTGTGAAATACAAAAAACGGAATACCCACCAGGCCTGGGGGTCCAGGGTATCCACTATTACCCTTATCTCCCTGAGAGAGGGGGAGAGAGAGAGAGAGAGAGGAGAGAGGTTAATTCACTCGCAGCCAATACCACCATCCGGTGGCTGAATTGTGTACTCCAGTCCAGGACCACCACTAGTTAATTTTCTATGCAGGACCCTATTATTCTGAAAGCTGTCAAGAAGGGAATAATCAGGTCCTGCGAATGTTATTTTACCCCCAAAAAAAATGAAGAATCCTAGATATTCCCTAGATATAAAACTGCGTTCCAATAGACAGCATAAGCCAGCGGAATTTTCATGAGCTTTCTATTCATTAATACTTGTCTCGATCATATTTACCGTAAAGCAGGGCTCCCGGTCTCTAGTGCTCAATGTGTTTTTGTTTTTGCCCGCAGCAAGATGGTGGCACGCTGATCTTTATAGCCGTTTATCTCGGAATCATGGCTCAGATTGAGCTGGATTGAACAACACGCCGATGTTAGCGGCTCAATATGAAATCTGCGTTACCGCGCGTTTAAAATATTAATGCTTCTAAAGACTCTTAAATAGACCTTCATCACATTAGCTTTAGCGCATGGTCACTATAGGTACTTTTGGGCGACCGGAAACAAAAGGCGATCTCGACGCTGAGGGCGTTTGGACCAGAAGGTGTCAAAAGGCGATCTCGGTGGTAAAAGCGTTAAAGCGAGCAGTTGCACCTGCACAGTTAATTATAATAATAATATGACTTTTTATTTGTAACACACTTGACATTTGAAACAAATCTCAAAGTGCTACATGGCATACAAAGACAAAGGTTGGTTTAAGGACGCTGGAAATAGTATTAAATGTTCTCAAACGGATTCAAATGTTTGTTTTTACAGGTAAGAAAATAACGGGGGGGAAACTTACCCTCTCACCATCCCTTCCTGGTAAACCTGGACTTCCTCCGTCTCCTTTGCTACCCTGAAAGAAAGAAAGAAAGAAAGAAAGAAAGAAAGAAAGAAAGAAAGAAGGAAAGAAGGAAAGAAAGAAGAGAGATTGTTTGTTACTTCCTTCCCATATGCAGTGAGCAAATGACAATAAATCACTGTGATAAGATATCAAAATGCTGGAGGTACTCAACAGCAGAACTCACAGGGTAGCCAGAAGGACCAGGGTCTCCATCCTTGCCATTTTTTCCCTGTAAGAAAAGACATGACATCAGTGTGACTCGGTTCCGACCGAGGTATTCCAACACATTTGAACATAATCATGGCCTTTCAATCCCTTATACCTTTGTGAGAGACTGAATTTGTTACACATTTGACACCTGACTGTCTATGTGCACGGTACGTTACGTTGTGAAGTGTCCGTTTTGTGTGTACTGTAGTATATGGTTAATATATTACACTGTCGACTCACTCGTTTTCCCGCCTCTCCAGGCTCTCCTTTATCTCCCTTGTTTCCTCCGGAGGGGCCCTGTTATATTAACACACAGAACCATTATTTTAATTATTAACACACGTTATTGAATCAGAAGCAGCTTCATTGTCACTCACATCACAGATTTACTGGTGTGAAGAAATAATAAAAGAGCCACGTACACGCCACAATATAGGCAGTGGTGAAAGTACTTGCATGTTTTTCTTAGGTAAAAGTATCAATACTGCAATGTAGACGTACTCTGTTATGAGTAGAAGCTTAAACCCATTTTGGGCGGGAACCCCTTTTGCTTTAGCTATTGAAAAATAGCAGATCTACAAGCTCATAGCGCGCCACCGAGTGGCGCGCTACGAGCTTGTAGATCTGCTATTTTTTTTAAATCGAAGAACCACTGACATAGAAACAGCTTTTTCTGAAAACTGTCAGGAGACAGTTTTTAGAATCTGATCTCAGGTCAGAATGGGGTTTAAAACAAAGGATAAATCAACACATGTAAGCAAGACACCAGAGGTACTTACAGGAGGTCCTGGCTGACCATGGTCACCAGGGTTGCCACGGTCTCCTGCGTCACCCTACAACATTAAGAAATCTTTTATAACATATACAAGTTTCACTTCAAAACAGAACACTGGCATTTTATTCCAGCAAAGCGAAAGAGTTAGCTATTTAAATGGCCAGTCTCTCATCAGAGCACTCAAGATGCCGGGAGTGAAGGGACTGCATGCACAACAGAAGACCCGTCCAAAGTGATTATTAGAACTAAAACGATGTTCATTTCAGAATATTGACACTGTTAGCAATAGTGGTTCCACAAGGAAACAACCCCAAGTCTTGACATGCTATTCTGCTTCCATCTAGTGTCTAATGACTTTGACTTTTTAAAATCCAGGGTCCACGGGTCCGCCTGCAGTCCTTCCTCTTACCACTAGGGCCCAGTGTAGGATAAGCCAAAGCCACCCCCTATTTATTGGTTGTGTATTTAATTATAATTCATATTCTACTCAAGTTCATAATGCAGTTAATGGTATTACAAGTCAAATAGTTAAAAAGACAAAAGTTCATGCATAAGTGTATTTCATTTTGTCATTGTTCTATGTAATGTTAGTCTCAAATACAAATAGTCACTGTGTTTCTGCCCTGCCAAGAACAAAACAGAGCGATAGCTCCTCTAAGCCACAAGGGGGCAATATACCCCAGTGAGTCAGCATGTTTCTGCCAGTCAGGCAATGAGGAAATATACATCCTGTATTATGATGATTGTGATGAGCTGGACAACATGTGTCTCACTCATTTTTGTGTGTGTTTAACTGTCTTGTTGCAGGTGAGATATAAGAGTGGGTTAATTTAGACATACTGTATAAAGTAGCTGAACAGGGGATATGTTGATAGTGGAAAAGGTAGCCGTGTGTCTCCACAATGTTTTAGAGTACTGTCTGTAGTCAGGTTTTGCTTAGCAGCTTAGCTAATGCTAACTCTGTGATAGTGACTGCAGGAGGCCCCAAGCTACTACTGGCTGTCTGATGTTATTGTTGTCACTGTGATAGTAATATGCTATTGTGGAAACAGAACTATTTGGTGTCATGTATTTTTGTCATTTTGTTTAAACTGAATGTGATGTTATTATGTATTATTTTGTTATGTCCAGTGAGTCAGCATGTTTCTGCCAGTCAGGCAATGAGGAAACCAGTACATCCTGTATATGATGATTGTGATGAGCTGGACAACATGTGTCTCACTCATTTTTGTTTGTGTTTAACTGTCTTGTTGCAGTTCCTTGATATCCAGTAAAACGGTCATGAAATCAAACCACACTGATATGGACTCATTCATTGAAGTGTGTAACACCAGCGCTTCAACATTGGAATGCCTAGCTGGCCCCTTGGACAAAAGTTGACACTGCTTGTTCACCTACTTCCTGTTTGTAAGCCTACTTCCTGTTTACAGCCACTCTAAATCAGTCAGTGTGCCTTCTGCCATTGAGATTCTATAGCAATTCAGAATGTCTTGAGACTCGACACGGAGTTGCTTAACCTTTTGAGATGGCTGCATAACATTTTCAGTCTTCTTTTTATTCTGTAGATTGTTTATTCTCTCTGGTCAGATTTGGGGGGTTTAGGAGTTTAACTCTTTTTTTTGCGAAGTACGAATATATTCATACCCTCCCAGCTATGGACGTTATCAGTCAGGTAACCCCCCTCCATATATGAAGTTTAACATTGGTCTGGTTGCTATGCAAGGCCTCCAGCTATGGGATCTTTACAACTCCTCTCCATTTACCTCGGTTACAAGCAGGATTTCAAAGCTCGCTGATATTACGAGTACTGTCCTTAGTGAACGTCATCCATCCAAATTTTGGATGTCATTTGTGACTGTCTCGCATCGCTCCCGACAAAAAACGTTTCTGGCGAAAGGTAAACAGTGTGTGCTAATGCTAGCCAATCCTTAGTCACTCTAAGGATTGGCTAGCATTAGCATTAGCGAGCACAGGGCTACAGCAGGGATGACAATTATCCTCTTAAAGTGAACGCAGGTGCTGGCGCAGGTTAACTACACTAATGCTGCCACCTGGCGGCACAGAAATCATTCAGAACTCATCAGCTACGTGGTTGATGCGCTCACACATCTATAGATCTATGGCATCAGATTCACCTTGTCTCCTCTCTGGATCTCTGATTCTGACGGTCTCTTGTGTTCCCCAACTTGTCCTGGTGGACCGGGTGGCCCTTCAAGACCCGTCTCTCCCTACAGACAGACAGACAGACAAAGAAAGGGCAGTGGAAGGATAGAGACAGCAAAGAGAGGGGACACAGAGACATTGACAATGAGTCAAAGAAATTGAATGACATGGAGAATCTAAACAAGTTTTCTGATGCTGTGGACATGAATGAGTTTTACCTTCACTCCTTTGGGTCCTTGGAAGTTCAGGCCCATGTTTCCCTGATGGAGGAAGAAGAAGACAGGCCCTGAGTCAGTCAGTTTAAGGCCAGGTGAGATGAATAACCATGTGAATATAGGATGAAGACAGTCACTTAACCACTGAGAACCTGGCATCCCTATTTCATAATTAAAAGTTAAAGATCTACATACAAGCATTGTGACACGATGTGAGCTTGTAAATACACTATTTTTGCGATTTGCTGTGCAACAAAGTACTTTACTGACATTTAATCCGAATCCTATCAATCTATTGTGAGGAAGACATGTGAACCCTCCGGCAGTCTTGTCTGTGATAACGACAGATTTGCTCATCCAACTGCCCCATCGAACACCTCAATGCTGAGCATTGTGGGCCTATACTGTCTCAATACCGTATGTTTAAACCCAAAGTACTGCTGCCATCAGCGTTTAAACTTACCTTAGGTCCTGAAGTACCTGGGGGACCTGGCCGACCCTAAAACAGCACCACAAACAACTTTGTTAGATGCAACCAACTAAAAGAAAATACAATATTTGCTTCTGAGATGTAGTGGAGTAGAAGTAAAGTATCGACAATTATTGAACATGCTCCAGTAAAGTAAAAATTGTACTTGCGTACAGTAGTTGAGTACATGTACTTAGTTACTTAATTGATTTAATGTGTTCCTTGGTCCTTCAGGGGTTCCTTACCTCAAAACCTCTGGGTCCAGGAGGACCGAGGGGTCCTTGCAATCCAGCTGGCCCATTTTGTCCCTGTAGTGATAAAGTGTTATTATAAACATCTCACTATGAGATATGTACAGTACAGTACAGTACAGTGTCTTATTATACATGTATTCTCTCCACCTGAAACACATACAGTAGATATTATTATTATTATTTGTATTATTAATTTTAA
This sequence comes from Protomyctophum bolini, assembly GCF_963924005.1. NCBI lineage: Eukaryota > Metazoa > Chordata > Actinopteri > Myctophiformes > Myctophidae > Protomyctophum > Protomyctophum bolini. Next base: position 23,629,079 of record NC_137881.1, on the reverse strand, counting down.
AAGCGCATTATTCTCTGTGTATCGGACATACAGGTACATTATTGTTATAATGTATTATTCACTCTATGGGATGAACAGGCATATTATTATTATCATGTATTATAATCATCATGATATCTATGGGATTTACAGGTATATTTTAATATAATTAGATTCCTAATGTCTGTCTATGGGACATACAGCTACAATATGTTACTTTATTATTATAAACATCTGTGTCTATGGGATGTGTCTGTGTCTATGGGATGTACAGGTATATTATTCTATATTTATTATAATTAATTATCATATTGCCTTGTGTCTATGATACGTACAGGTATTCCTGGAAGGCCTGGCAGCCCTGGTCCTCCTTTCTCTCCAAATCGGTTGGAAGTGATCACGTCTCCTGGATCTCCCTGTGGAAGAGACATGACTGACCATCACAATACTGAAGCTCCCACTGGTAGGTGTTTTACCCCATTCTGACCTGAGATCAGATTCTAAAAATGTCTTCTACATCCTGACAGTTTTCTGAAAAAGCAATGTTTCTGTGTCAGTCGTTCTTCGATTTGTTTTGTGTGTGTGTGTGTGTGTGTGTGTGTGTGTGTGTGTGTGTTATTTGATTTTTTTGGGAAATAAAACAGTAAAAGTACTGTACGTTAAAATTGTACTTGTGTACAGTAGCTCTGTAGCTGAGTACTTAGTACTTAGTTTCTTTACACCACAGCAGTGGCAACCAAAATACAAGTTAACTTTAATTGATTTAATTTGTTCAGACTGCCTATAAACAATGCCACTTCATAGGCCACAAATCACATTTTGGTCAGAATTTGAGCGGACAGTCTGAACAGGGCCTTAATAAAGCGGTCCTGAGTTGCAACTATACTTGGACCACTTTTTCCTGTCTACACCAAAAATATCTACAAACTGCCGATCTACAAACTCTGTGAGCTGCTATTTACAGTATAGCTAACGTCCCCCCCAGGATATGGATGCTGGGGTTCAAAAGTTCAACGATCTATCGCTGTACTACTGACTGGACTGTTGACCAAAGATGCACGCAGCACTCACCTTTTGCCCTGGCAAACCAGGCACGCCCTAAACGGAGAAAGGAAAACAATCATGGTCATGGCAGTGGTCAAATCACCATGGAGAATGTTAAAGTAAAAAAATAAATGCTAAAGGTGGAAATGATAGGTAACTGAAGTTTAGCATAAACTGTCGCAAAACACCTGTTGTGTGTAGAGAATAGACATAAATTGTCACATATGGAGTTAAGAAATACAGATCAGATTAGGAAGACGTCTTTTTTATGATGTGAATTGGATTAGTGCCGTAGTGTAGTTTAGACTGGACAGTTGTCTTCCGTGGTGTGACTGTGAACTTACCGTCCGCCCATCCAGTCCAGGAATACCTCCACTTCCTGGATAACCTCTCTCACCCTGATAACACACACACACGCACACGCACACGCACACGCACACACACACACACACAATCGTTCAAGATCATTCAGAGTAATACGAATTAGCCTTTTATGAAGGCAAATAACCAAACAATCGACGTATTTAGTGTTAACAGACCTTCATCAGTACAATAGATATTAAACTCTGTACTGTTATGTGGGCATAACGTGGCCTATTTATTTGTGTTGATTGTATGCTTGTTTTATGATCTTGTACAGCACTTTGGTTGACCTTCTGGTCTTTGTAAATGTGCTCTAGAAATAAAGTTTGATTTGATTTGATTATGGTTGCATGTTGTTGCATTGTGTCAATGTCTCATTTCTGGTACCTTTGTCCCGTTGCAGCCCGCCGTACCCCTTGGGCCTGGAGGTCCATCTTGTCCTGGCAGACCCTGGGAAATAATGACAAGTAAACAGCAAACGATGTCACTCCCGAGATGCACAGGTAGGATTTGGAAGCAGGGTTATGTTACTGATTGTCTCCCGTGGCCAGACTGTCCGCTCACTCAGTCTGGGACACAGAAGCTCTTTTGATGATTAAGGGAGAAAGCGGATGTGAAGCCTCCTGCTTCGTCTTTACAGTGGCACACATATCTAATATAAATTTAAATCATCTTGCTTCGCACATGAACGGGAATGACAGCTTCCGTTAATCGGATCTCGGTGTAGATCCAGACTATATAGTATTCAGGAGATTGTGGAATAGTTGTCTGGCTACACAAGACTACATTTCTGATGACTGATTGCTGATGAATTGAGTACAATGGACCACAATGGAAACAAGCCTCCTGGGGGGCTTTTTTGTGTTATCCTTTTAGCATAACCTTTGACTGTATACTGTTAACAAACCTGATAATAAAGTATTGAATCAATCAATTATAGTTCAATCAATTACGAAAACTAACCATTGAAATTAATTGGAAAAACATTTTAGTTAACTGAAATAAAAAATAAAAGGGGTATTGTGTGTTTACAAAACAAAGTAATGCTAACTAAAATCATAGAGGAAATGTCCTTAGTTTTAGTCTTTTGTCAAAAGGTTGTAGATCAGCTATTTTTCTGGCCTTAATGAATCTTGCCCCTTGCCCATAATATTAAAATATAATAATATAAAAAAAACCTAACACTAAAACTAAACGTGCAAACCCGCTTTCAAAACAAATATAATATAATATAAAATATATGAATTAATGAAAAATGATAAAATAATATAATGACTTTGGTAGAAAGCAGTTCAACTCAATGATGTTTAAGTAATTCATTGGATTCATGAAAAGGCTGAAAAGAGGATCCATATTAATAATGTATCCGTAACTGAAGTGACATACTGTATAAGCAAATATTTCAAGAGTTGAAGACAAGGGAAAAGGTTCAGCAACTCACGGGAATTCCTGGCATTCCTGGGAATCCTGGCAATCCAGGAGGTCCCTATTCATGGGAAGAAAATAATAATACATTAGATATCATGATTATTTGACTGTAGCCTGTAGAACAACACACTGTCCCAATTGTGTTTTATTTGATTTCCTGTTGAGAAGAAAAGAGGGCATCTGCTGGTCAAAAGAGGTATTACAACCTACCTGACTTTGGACATTTAACACAGGCGAAGCAGTCACAACCATGAAGGAATGAGGCCATCTGCTTGTCAAGTGAGGTATTACAGCCTGACTTTGGAAGGCTTTGGGATTTTCAGTCGCAACCAACCAATTGAAGCCATGTGATCAGTGAGTGGTACTAGTGATGTGGTCCTGAGCAGTATTGGTTTCGTTCAGCACTGTAGCGTGAACATGTCTATCCGATCAAATGTGTGTCTGTGACTAACGCGTGGAAAGGTGTGTGGGATCTACTTACTCTTATTCCCTTTGGACCAGATGGACCGCCTGGACCGTCACTGCCCTGAGAGACAGAGACAAAGTCAGAGACAGACAGTCAGACATTCAAGATAAATCATTTTATTTCCCCCCAAATTCCCACAATGAAAACAATGGCTCTTATGATTATACTTCCGTGCAGCTGCAATGTTGGTGAGTTTAACGTCTCATATCAGTTTTAACCGACCATGTAAATCCTTTAACCTCATATCAGTTTTAACCGGCCACATACAGTGGGGTTCCATTCGTTTATGCCAGCCCAGTACCCATAGTTACCTCTAGGTATTTAAAAGTACCTGGGTACCTATGGAAGTCACACCTCTTATGGGTGTGGTTTAGTCGTAAGGGGAGTTTTCTTTTCACCTACTGTGTAATATAATAAACAGACAGTAGGTGGCAGTAGGGCAGTAGGACAGAGGCCAGTGCAGTATTCAGCTTGCAAATTTAATGAAAATTTGAAGGGATGTGCCAGGGACCCCCCATTTGAGAGGATATGCCAGGGACCCCATAAGAGAAGGTTTTTACAGCTATAGCAGTGACTCTCAACCCGTTTAATGTCAAGGACCCCCAGTTTGACATGCATTAGTCTATCTATGGAGTATGGAGGGGGGGTCCCTGGCGTGTCTCTTCGGGTGGGGGTCCCTGTCGTGTCTCTTCGGGTGGGGGGTACACCCCCCCACCCAACTATACAGCTTGCAAATGTAATGAAAATTTGAAGGGATGTGCCAGGGACCCCCGTTTGGGGGGATGTGCCGGGGACCCCCATTTGGGGGGATGTGCCAGGGACCCCCATTTGAGAGGATATGCCAGGGACCCCCATAAGAGAAGGTTTTTACAGCTATAGCCATTAGTCTATGGAGGGGGGGTCCCTGGCGTGTCTCTTCGGGTGGGGGTCCCTGTCGTGTCTCTTCGGGTGGGGGGTCCTTGGCGTGTCTCTTCGGGTGGGGGTCCCTGTCGTGTCTCTTCGGGTGGGGGTCCCTGTCGTGTCTCTTCGGGTGGGGGGTCCTTGGCGTGTCTCTTCGGGTGGGGGTCCCTGTCGTGTCTCTTCGGGTGGGGGTCCCTGTCGTGTCTCTTCGGGTGGGGGGTCCTTGGCGTGTCTCTTCGGGTGGGGGTCCTTGGTGTGTCTCTTCGGGTGGGGGTCCCTGTCGTGTCTCTTCGGGTGGGGGTCCCTGGCGTGTCTCTTCGGGTGGGGGATCCCTGCGTGTCTCTTCGGGTGGGGGTCCCTGGCGTGTCTCTTCGGGTGGGGGGTCCCTGGCGTGTCTCTTCGGGTGGGGGTCCCTGTCGTGTCTCTTCGGGTGGGGGGTCCTTGGCGTGTCTCTTCGGGTGGGGGTCCCTGTCGTGTCTCTTCGGGTGGGGGTCCCTGTCGTGTCTCTTCGGGTGGGGGGTCCTTGGCGTGTCTCTTCGGGTGGGGGTCCCTGTCGTGTCTCTTCGGGTGGGGGTCCCTGTCGTGTCTCTTCGGGTGGGGGGTCCTTGGCGTGTCTCTTCGGGTGGGGGTCCTTGGTGTGTCTCTTCGGGTGGGGGTCCCTGTCGTGTCTCTTCGGGTGGGGGTCCCTGGCGTGTCTCTTCGGGTGGGGGATCCCTGCGTGTCTCTTCGGGTGGGGGTCCCTGGCGTGTCTCTTCGGGTGGGGGGTCCCTGGCGTGTCTCTTCGGGTGGGGGTCCCTGCGTGTCTCTTCGGGTGGGGGTCCCTGGCATATCTCTTTAATCTGAATATTGTGTTGATGATTATTGATGAAATGTTTGCAATGAAACACTTTTTGTACTTTTGGTAAACACGCTTCTGCCCACTTTTTTTATATAATTATATATTTAGTTACATCATACCCCCTGTTCTGAGGACCCCCTGTTCTGTGGACTGGGGGTTAACTGTACATTAACTGTACATTAACTGTACATTAACTAAAGTTTGCAAATAAATGTAGTGGCGTACAAATACAATATTTGCCTCTGAGATGTAGTGGAGTAGAAGTAAATAAAATACACATTAACAACTATACACAATTTGGCCATTTTTAAATAGCGTGTGAGCTTGTGGATCTGCTATTTTCAAAATATTTTTATATATTTGAAAACTTGAAATGAGACAGAAAATCTAAATTAAATTAAATTCAAAGGAGCTTTATCAGCATGAGAAAATGTACGTTTACATTGCACTCAAACTCTATTTCCTGCCTTAATCTCCTTCCTTTTTTTTTACTTGTAAAACTAATGTAACAGCTTCTGATTCTGAGAGACAGAGGAAGTTTTTTTATCCTTTATTGTCAACAGCAGATCTACATTTCCACAACACACATTATGTGTGTGTGTGTTACTGCTTTGGGGTCTCACAGTCACTCTCTCAACCCCCCCCCCCCCCTATATGCCCGGTCTGTGAGGTGTGAAAACATTTCCCCACCCCCACCATGCAGGCACCTCTTAGTGTTACTTTTAGTAGCAAATTCACAACAATCCATTGAACTTTAGGCCTGCCTAGGCAATTAAACTATCTAGTCTTAGACAACAAAAATTTTACACTGGCTTAAAATAAACTAAAACATAATTTCTCAGCCTCTTCAACAAAGTTGAAAACTAACCTTCTTTGTTCTGTACTTATACATACAATTGTATAGTACAAAACACAGATTTTAAAACTTTAGTTACTATTGCAAACCAGCACTATAGGCTATGTTGTAGCCAATTTGATGATTTTATTTGTGGTTCATTTCTTGTGAAGTTGCTATGACAACCTGGGCAGAGGCGGGCTCAGTCAATCACAGGCACAGCCTACTTGTATGCGTCACAGGTGCACGGCAGGAGGGATTTTGGGAAACGTCACAGGGAAGCCACACCGTTTTTCAACCGTGCGTGTTTTGTTTGTTTTCAGTTGTTTTGAGTTATCCTTTGTTTATTTTGCATCACGAGGTATTGTTTAAGTTAAAGTTTAAATACCCGGTTTATGTCATGCCTTATCCACCCCTGCAAGCAAAATAAAACATTTTTAAATGCACTCAACGAGACGACCTGAGTTACTGTCATCATCACCACGTGTTGGAAAGAGCTTCACACCATATCCCTCACTGGCTACTTTGCATGATCTACAAGCTCATAATGTGGCAAATGACGACATATTGTGAGCTTGTAGATCCGCTATTTTCAAATAGTCTACTATACTGAGGAAGTGGTTAATGCATTTTTTTGGCGTACAAGTACAGTATTTGCCTCTGAGATGTAGTGGAGTAGAAGTAGAAGTATTGGAATTCATGAATACTAAAGTAAAGTACAAATGCCTCAAAATTGTACAGTACTTAAGTAAATGCACTTACTTTCCACCACTGTGGAATGGTGAGTGACTTTCTTAATATCATTTAAATATAAAAACTTAAATTAATAGGTTTACCATGCATGCCAAAATAGGATTTTTTCAATGGTTTTGTGATGTCATCAGGAGTAAGTCAGTAACAGTTTATATTTACCCCTGATTGTCACTAGGCTCTTTGAATATGCTTTCTCAAAGCCTGTATCTGTTTAAGAGTAATAAAACAAGTATAAGGTTTAATCCTATTTAGGCCTATCAGTTTTTTTCCTTCCTGAAAACCCTAAAAAAAATTACTCTCTCTCTCTCTCTCTCTCTCTCTCTCTCTCAGTAGCCTCTGTAGTAGGCTGACTACTGTATACAATTAACATAACCTGTTTGGCTAGACATTGTGGGGACTCTGGGGAGAGATAGTCAAATACTACTAAAAACTGTACAGAGCCTGCTTTTAATTAATTCAGATGGCATATGAAAAAAACAGGTCCTCAGAACAGATTGTTCAAAGACTGAGCTTAAATCTGAATTTGCTACACCAAATCATAAGAAAACAAAAAGAAAGCTATCTCACACACTGGAACAGATCTACTCAAAACCAGAGCAAAATGGAATGCTATTTAGCTCTAAACAGGGAATACACATTAGTAGAATACTTGAGCACAGTAACTGACCCAAAACTAAGGAAAACTTTAACTCGATATAGACTCAGTGAACACACAGGAAAAAAAACACAGGAGAGCACAGTTTGAAGTGAATAACAGGAACCATTGTTTGGGACACAGCTAAAGGTGTTGAATGCGCCGTGGGGGGTGGGGTAATATGAACTGTAAAATTAAATACAAATTAAAATACTCTCTTGCATCCAAAGAGCCTAAAGTATTGCCGATTTCCAGTGCTTTTGCTTCTACTCCACATCTCAGAGGCAAATATTGTAATTTGGCAGGCAGGCAGACAGACCCTGACTATCTATGCCAGTGTTTCCCAACCTGTGTGTCGCGGAGCTTTGGTGCTCCGCTTGATGTGTCCAAGTGCTCCCCGTAATTTGACTGAAATTAAGTTATAGTGTTACTTTCTGTCAAATCAGGCGGCACACTAACTCTCCCCCTTAAGCAATATTATAGCTACTGGGCTGCAGGCTTATTATTGTTGCGTCATTGTTGTCACACGTCTAACCATTAGACGTGCGATAACTACAACACGGAACAATAGACTCTAACGACCCTCGGCCATTGAAATGTTAATGCTTAGATGCATCCAGAAGACGCTACATTTCGCTCCCTCCAGAAAGACTGGAGCGCGCAGAGCACATATGCACGTAGACAGCAGACACATACAGTCCGACCAGGAGGTAAAGTAGGCTAAACGTGACGTTGTTGTGATTAAACATAATGTGCCACGAAAAATAGCTGTCCATAGATGTCCAAACATGATCGCCTCGTTCAGCCAACAAAATATATCTCCCTCCCTTCACAGAAGCGCAGTGATGCGTGATTTATTCTTCGTCGTACACGTGTTATGCTTGCATGCTGAAAATGGCTGATCTACAAGCTCACAACGCGTTGCGGACGCAACGCGTTGTGAGCTTGTCGATCAGCTATTTTCAGCACGTGGAAATAAGCAGGCTGTGAGAACTGAGACCCTTCACAATAAAAGCATGCAGCGTTCACAAGTTGGCCCATAATAAAGACAAGGAAAAGGATTAGGTGGCATTTCACATTGCATAATGAGCATTTTGTTTTTAAATGAGGCTCTGTCTCTGTCCTTTTCTTTCTCTTTAAAGTTATTTGATGAGTGCTGTCATGTGTGTTTTTAAAGGTATATTTACTTTTACGTTTTACTATATATTTAATATATATATATATATATATATATTTATACCACTGCGTTCTACAGTAGCCCTGTGCGTGAGCTGCAGGGCATGGCAGGCCACAGACAGACAGGCAGGCAGGCAGGCAGGCTTGTGTAAAAGGAAAAAAGTATTGCAAATTGAAAGGTAACCAAGGAATTTGAACTTTAAATTTGAATTGAATTTAGAGAGAGAGAGAGGGGGGGAGGGGGGGGGAAGAGAGCGAGGGAGATGTGACGGGGACCCCCATTTGGGGAGGTGTGCCGGGGACCCCCATTTGGGGGGGATGTGCCGGGGACCCCCCATTTGGGACCCCCGTTTGGGGAGATATGCCAGGGACCCCCCCATTTGAAGAGATATGCCAGGGACCCCCATTTGAAGAGATATGCCAGGGACCCCCAATCCCCCATTTGAAGAGATATGCCAGGGACCCCCATTTGAAAAGATATGCCAGGGACCCCCATTTGAAGAGATATGCCAGGGACCCCCATTTGAAAAAGATATGCCAGGGACCCCCATTTGAAAAGATATGCCAGGGACCCCCATAAGAGAAGGTTTTTACAGCTATAGCAGTGACTCTCAACCCGTTTAATTTCAAGGACCCCCAGTTTGACATGCATTAGTCTATGGAGTATGGACCCCCATTTAATGGCATTTATATCTCTGGGACCCCCAATATTTATATTGTAACATCAATGATAATTTAACTTTAGAGTGTAGAAATGGAACCAAATGGACCCTAACCGCTTACTCAAATAAATATGACTTGTAACAGTATGTATTTCAATGTATTTCAATATTACAGTATTGATACTTTAGTTTACAGTACAAATTTACTGCATATTGCTAGAAGCTACATATTAAGACTCAGTGCATGCAGCTCTGCTCATCATGGGCCGACGCCACCTGGTGGTTGAATAGCCACTCCACATATTAAAATAAACCTGTGGGTGTGGCTGAGAATCTGGGGGTGTGTCTGTGGGTGTGTCTAACATAAATACCCATAGGTACCCATCAATGTCATTTTGAGATTGAGGCACAGACGAATAGGACTGTACCGTACTGTAAGTCCCCTAACCTCATAGCAGTTTTAACCAGCCACGTATGTCCCCTAACCTCATATCAGTCTTAAACAGCCACGTAAGTCCCCTAACCTCATATCAGTCTTAACCGGCCACGTAAGTCAGTTTAAATTCTGTGTTTCCTAATCACAGCCAGTAGGCTCCCACATGCAGTAGGTCGATAAGATCGTCTAGACGAGTAACCTACTGGTGATTATCAGTTGATAACATTCAAAGTGGGTGGTTTGGGTGTATATGGGCTGTCAAGGCCAGAAAGTACTAGTGGTAGGCGTTCCTGTGTAACTTCCGGGTACACGGCTACTGGCTGCAATCAGTGTGACATGGTCTGATAAGGCAGTGGTTCCCAACCCTTTACAAAATAGTAATACTCATTGTAGGAGTAGAGGCATTACATATTGTTTGAGTCAGTTCCACAGATAAATATTGTGAAAATAGAAGATCTACGCAAGGCGTTGTGAGCTTGTACTTGTACATATTAGACCAATGTTTGACCAGTTTTTATAGTATAGTTTGATTACTTTTGATGCAATCAGGGTCTCTGATGACCCCCCCCCAAAAGAATCATGTGTGGGGTCCCGACCCATAGGTTGAGAACCACTGAATTCTCCCAGATTGTCCCTGTCACTGCCGAGCCCTATTGTTGGGGATGTTGACAGCCCACGCGTCTCCTCTGGTACAAGTCGTGCATATGGAGGAACGTGCTATCCTTCCCAGCTCTGTTCCCTGCTGAACAGCCTGGCCTGGCCAAACTGTAGGAGCCACTAGTACAGAAAGACAGAGAACATCCTCCCTTACCAGCTTCCCATACTCGCAAACATGGCCAATGGGGTTCTATGCACATACGCCATTTTGGAAAGAACTTGGGCCCCTTCCCTACTTCCTTCACAGCTGATACTAATGAAGGCTCTGTTCCATTCTGGTCAAACAGAGTCAGGGTGCTGCTATTGTGCATGTTGGCTCTCTCTCTGGAAACGCTCTGCTACACCAGTGGGTCTCAAAGTGTCCTTGAGTAAGTTCTAAATGGCCCCGTACGGGTGTATAACTCTGAGAGTGTACAAATCGTTCCATTTGTACACTCTCAGAGTCATGGGGGTCCTTTAAATGAAAAAGTTTGAGAACCACTGCACACTAAATGGAACAGAGCCTTAATTAGTGTCCTCAGTAATGCCAGAGTAGGGAAGCGGCCCAGACGTAGGAAGAGTTATTCTGTGTGCATATAGCCCATTGTGTTCATTGAGGTGCCCGGGCCAAGCCAGCCGGATGCCATAACGTGCTGTTTTAAGTCAACTCGGATATGGTTGCATGGAGGAGCTCTTTTTTTCTGCAAGCAAGGCCCATAAGGCCTATAAAAGGTGTATCCCTGACTTACCTTCTCCCCGCGGCCTCCGAGAGGACCCTCAGGTCCAGGGAACCCTGGCACGCCAAGCTGTCCTACGAGACCTGGGAAGCCCCTGTCACCCTGAATGAGAAAACAAATACCACATACATGTCAGTCTTTGTTTTTTTCTCTCGAATCCAGCCTGATTCGCTACATTCATCTTTTTGTCACTGGTCCTCTTTGACTCGTATTTCCATTACGTAGGCATAAAGTCAGGAAGTGGCTTGAGTTTTACATATAGGATAACACTGGTTATTTAATTATCATTATGAAAAGCAGATATATTTGTACGAAGGTCCCTTAAAGGTCCCCAGCTTGTTAGTGCTAACCGTTTTATGGTTGGCACTAACAAAGCTGTTATATGTACCGGAGGCAGAACTTTTAACTTTAACATAAACGTTTCATGCACAAGCATCACTAGATTCAGTTTACAGTCTTAGGAGGTCAAACCTCGATTTGAAGACCACAGACGACGGGACAGAGTCCAGAGATGATGCTGAGAGCGCTTTGCTGGGCAAACTATGAAATACTTAAGCAATATTACACGAGAGTGTGTGGTTTAACGTGATTATTGCGACGACAGTGATGCGGTCAGGAACGAGACGTAGTCGAGTTCCGCAAGCATCACTGAAACGACCTGTGGTATAATTCCCTATCTATGGAAGTCAATTTGAATTAGTGAATTTATTTTCAACTAGTAGTTGCACGTTCTGCAATGAGTTGTGAGCTTGTAGATCCGTAATTTTTTTATTATATACATTTTATTATTAATATAAATATATAAAAGTATAAGATAGGACTTCATCCTTTGTTTACATCCGCGTTGGATTTTCTGTTTTCTGTGGATGAAAAAAAAAGCTAGTTAATGTGTTAAAATAAGTGATAGCTCTGATCTATATTTTGATAGTAGGCTCTTTAGTTAAGCCATTCTGGAGGGGAACGCCTTTTGGTGTTTTAAGCATTATGTTATAATATATATGTTATGTTATATATATATATAGTAAGAGCTCATAGCGCGGCACCGAGTGCTGCACTGCAAGCTTGTAGATCTGCTGTTTTTGAATATATATATTCTTACACAGCACGTTTTAACTCAAATCTTTGCTTCCGGGGGGGGGGGGGGGGGGGGGGGGGGGGGTGTCCCTGGAACAATATATTTTCAGATGATGGTCGGCGGCCAAATACATGTAATTCTAGGGCTCCTTGACATGAAATAGTTTGAGCACACTGCCATAGAAACAGGTTTTTCAGATGATTTAGAAGACATTTGTAGAACCTGGTGTCAGGTCGAAATGGGTTAACAGAACAAGCATCACAGGATAGGCTACAGATTAAACAAGTACAATTGGAAGTGATGACACCCAGAAGTGAGCAGACAACACTATAAAACTGAAGCTGATGAATGGCCACTCTCTCCTGATTGGCTGAAATGGTCAACTTTTATTATTTATACTGTATCTAAACATTTATTTTCTGTTCATTAGAGAGCTGGCGAGACAGCTGAGACAGTTTAGTAACTCCTGTCTATTCTGATCAATAAATAGTTACTGGTCAGTTTTCATTGCTACAAAAGAAGGTATCTTTCCTTCAAGTTGTACTGCTTGATTCCCAAAGGTGTAAATTGCAGACTTGAAAAGTAAAAAAGGAATCCAAGGCACTCCGTCTTTGGTGAAAAAGGTTCAAATAAATAAATAACAGGACCTACGTGTTCAGCAACAAGCTCACCTCTTTAATAAAGCAAAAATACATTTCCATATGAGGTCATCAATTTATTCCAATCAGGAGAAAGAACGGCAGGAAGTAAATTTTATCAGATTCAGTTTTATAATAATTTGTGTGCCTGCAAATGTATCCTAGTGTATGGTCCTGTATGAGTCCCCAACCTGACAATGTATTGTCAGGTTGAGAGACCCATGTTACTGAACACACACACACTATAACAATGATTACTATCAGAACATATTTTACACTTATTTCATGTGCATGCTATCCACCCACCTTGGTTCCTTTTACTCCACTGCAGTCACACTTTGATCCAACGCAGCCATGACAAGCCTGTGAGAGAGAGACAAAGAGAGAGAGAGAGAGAGAGAGATCTGTTATGGATACTGAATATGCACTGTACCTGAACAAATACAATTTATTTAATTAACAGCATTTCCGTATTAAGCTGTTTGAACAGGCATGTGACTTAATGATGCTCGTGTTATTCTGAAGACACTACTACACATGTATGTAAGTGAAACAGCATAATCCCACTACTGGGCTTCAGGTCAATTCTGCTGCTCCGCCACTAGAGGGCACTAATGTACTGCTGTGTTACTGCTAGAGCCTCAGGTCGTTACTGAGTGCACCACACAGTGGACATTCCTTTCA
>NC_137881.1:23603295-23608295 GCF_963924005.1 Protomyctophum bolini | reverse complement strand
ACACACTGGAGTGGACATGTGGTGTGTGATGCCTTGATCTGAAACTAAAACGAAACATTTGCCTTGCGGAAACAGTGGCTTGCAGCCTGAGAGAGAGAGACACAGAGAGAGACACAGAGAGAGAGACACAGAGAGAGAGACACACAGAGAGAGACACACAGAGAGAGTGAGACACAGAGAGAGACACAGAGAGTGAAGTGCCCGGCCTTGAGGTGGTCGGATACACGGTTGCCCAGAACCACCAGAAAATGCTCTGGTCAGGCTCTCGCCGATCCCCCCCCCCCCCCCCCCATATGCCCATATATGGCCAGGCCCATATACTGATAACATTGGACCTTGCTCCATATATGGGCATAAAAGGGATACAGGCAGACAGAGACAGTTGTCAGTTGTCCACAGTTGTGTTAGTTATATTATATCACCATAGCCTAATATACCGATTGGTTAAAATAACCACTACTCACTGCTCATTAAATAAGTTATGAATTGCAGATTTAAGTGGTTAAAAGGGGCACCGGCGTTACTCCTCACTTCATTCGGCGACGTTTTGGAACAAACCCCGACATGTCCACAAATAAGTATTTAAGAACGTATTCAGAATTCTATCCGTGAGGCTTAAGCATTCCATTAACTTATCCTTCCTCACGTGTATCTGGGGGTGGAAAAAAGGCAGGGCGGGTGTCTAGAAAATTCCTTCCCTAGGGGAGATAGAGCGCAGTCGGGACCGGCCCGGCCCAACCCTGCCTGCCTGGCGCAGGTTGGGACCTGCCCTGCTCTCTGTAATGTAACACACACACACACACACACACACACACACACACACACGCACACACACATACATCACTGCCTGGCACGCTGGCGGCTGCGCTCTGTCGCTACGGGCAACCAGAAATTAGAGCGGGACCCACAGAGGTTCAACCAGCCAAATACCTGCATATGTAGCCCGAGGGACACAGAGACAGGGGTGGAGAAAGTATATACTCAAATGTTTTTACTTCAAGTAAAAGTATGCTGTTCAAGCTTTACTTGAGTAAAAGTATTGGTATCAACATGTAAAAGTACTCAGTATGCAGAATGTCCCATTTCAAGTCTTCAATTGTATAAAACTCTTTTGAAAATTGCTCACAATATGTCGCATCGCGAAGCATTGTGAGCTTGTAGAGCGGCCATTTTTAAATGGCGGAAATGTATATGGGGCCAAAGTATTGGATGTTGAAACTTGAAATTACAGCATTTGACTTAAGTACAGTACTTAAGTTAGTTAATGTACTTAGTTACTTGCACAGAGATAGGGGAGGGGGGGGCAGAGAGACAGAGAGAGACAAAGAGACCAAGACAGACAGACAGAGAGAGACAGAGAGAGAGGAAGAGAGAGGAAGAGGGGATGGTAAAGAAACCGAGCCAAAAAAGGGGGAAATGGGGAGAATCTTGGGAAGAACAAATGGAGAAGGAGAACCGACAGACAAGGATGAAGGAGAGAGACGAGAGATGGAGAGAAAGTCCGTTTGAGAGATAGAATGCGGGCAGTGTCTCGTAGATGTAATCCTGACTAGATCAGTCCTGTGGTAATTATAAGATCCTTATCTGTCTGAGAGAGAGAGAGAGAGAGAGAGGATGTCTAAGAATGCGCTAAAGCTCTCAAGGAACTTTTCATGGACACCAATCTGAAACTGTGCTCAAAGAAGAGTGTCTCAACACGCCGTTAATCTCCCGAGTGACCCTGTGTTGAGATGTTCATTCATCTCAACACATGTCCAACGCACCGTGAAGAGTGATAGGATATTTACACGTGTGTACAAACAGCCTAACCGCGCTGCGGTAAACACAGTGTTATTTTGTATAAATGAACTATCAAATCCCCGCATACCAGAGGTGTGTCACTGTTGGGGCAAGACCCAGATGCAATCTTAATATTTACTTTGGCCGCCGTGGGCTGTAGACAAAACAAGATGGAGGGCCCCATGCATACGATGTGCGATAGAGGGACGGTGGGAGGAGTCCGTGTGTTCCTGAGCCTGTGATCGATGGTGTTGCTTAACTTAACCCATTTAGGCCTGACGTCGAAATTTAAAAAAAATTCACTCCGATTTAATATATATTCAAAGATTTGTGCTTTTGTAGATCTGCTATTTTACAATAGCTGAAGTTGTCACGATCCGTGACGTTTTCTGTTGTGCTTTTGTTTTGTAGTATTTTTGGTCCCTTGGTTTCCTCTGTTGCTTTTGTTACCTGTGTTGTCTCCTGTGATTATTAGTTTTCTCCACCTGTCTCTTGTTTGTCTCTCAGCCAATCCCTGTGTTGATTTTGTTAGTTGTTCACCTGTGTCTAGTCAGTCTTTGTATATATATATGCCCCAGTGTGTTTCAGTCCTTTGTCAGATCCTCAATGTAAGTCAGCGTGTTTATTCCTATAGTAGTTTCCTAGTGTTTCTCCTCGTTTATTCTACTATTAAAACCTCTTGCAACGTACTTAGCCTCCGTTTGTCTGTCCTGCACTTGGGTCCTATCTCTTCTTGTCTCAAACCTTGACAAAAGTATAACATAATGCTTAGTTAAAACACCAAAAGGGGTTAAAACCACATGTTATGGAGTTGAATCCCACCAGAAACTAAATGCAAGGTGCGTATAGCAGACCGGATCGGTGCGTGGACCACATAAGGACTTCTGTTCTGATTGGTCCCTGACTGACTAACATGATATGCCCATGCAGTCACCATGCTGCACCTGTGATGTTACTGTTTTACTGACACCAAGTTTAAAATAAGAATTGAATGCACAGAAGTACTACAAATACTCACACAGAATGTGTAAAAAAATATTTTGAAAATAGCCAATCTACAAGCTCACAACGTGGGCTATTTTTTTAAATAGCCGAAATGTATATAGGGCTGAAGTGGTTAGTGTATATGTTTTGTAGTAATAATAATCCAAATCTAAAAAGTAGTTAAAGTTACCACGTAAATGTAGTGGAGTAGAAGTACAATATTTTGATTCAAGATGTAGTGGTTAGAGTAGAAGTAAAAGTATTGGAATTTGTAATGCATTGTGTAT
Organism: Protomyctophum bolini; assembly: GCF_963924005.1. Lineage (NCBI taxonomy): Eukaryota > Metazoa > Chordata > Actinopteri > Myctophiformes > Myctophidae > Protomyctophum > Protomyctophum bolini. The sequence continues at coordinate 23,605,245 of NC_137881.1, read as the reverse complement.
CTTCAGATCAGAATTGTCTTCTTTTATAGTCTACCTGCCTGTAGTCGCACGTCTTGGCCACATGAGGGCAGTAAGCAAGCAGCAGTCAAGCCAATACAGGTGAGCTGCCATGATGCAATGACAGAAAGAACAAAGACACTAGACTAGAGTACAGAACGTTTTAGGAGCTTGACAACTTTCTCTAGCATGCATAGAAACGTTAGAGTTTATTACACTTGGAGTACCGTGCCAGCCATCATCGGTGTTGAAAGAATATAAGATATAGTTTTAGTTCGAAAACATAGAAACATTAGAGTTTATTACACCAGCCATCATCAGTGTTGAAAGAACAAGATATAGTTTTAGTGTTTGCCTGATGCATTAGTTAATGGACATTGATATATTCAGATAGAACAGATTAGCAGACTTGCATGTTTGGTATCATTTATGGTGGCAGTGTTAATCAGAGCTACCTACTGTACAGTGACTCAGATCTAGTGAATCAATTCAACTACTATAGTTTGTTCTAGTAGTTTCTTCCCGAGTGCACAGCCCAGGAATCCTTATACAGTCAGAGGGATTACCTCATGGAAATGTCTTTCGGGGCTCTTTAGTTTAATTTAATAGGCACAGGCTCGGCATGCAGCATGCAGAACAATGTACGCGTTTAAGGCACAAAGCCTTCCTCTGCGTTATGATATAACACTAATCTGACAATTACATCAAAGTGCCTGAAGAGCATTTATCTGATTGCTGGTAATCCCTCCAATAGATCTAGTAATGCCTTGCTCAAAGCCCTTCCATCTACCATGGTTTAGTCCTGGCTTTGCCCTCTGTGGAAACCTAGACTAGTCAGGGTTTTGGTTTGATTTAGTCGAATTTATTTAGACTGAAAATTGGCTTTACTTTAACCTTTGTTTGCTCCTACAGGATCAGGTCCGATTCATCCCCAAAAAGCCGTATATTCAGGGCATATGAATCTGCAGTTGGGACAAGCTCCCTCTTGCTTTCCCCCGTGCTCAGTATGTGATTTGATCTAAGGAGACACGGGGCAGGTCTGAACACATGCCTAAACCCTTCCTAGATATCTCTAAGCTACTGTAGCCTACTTCTGAAGTAGCCTCCATATAAAGACCAACACATCTCCGTGCAGTGCGCTGCAGGGCCAACATGCATAATGGTGCTTTGTTGTTCCCCGTGTGTGTGTGTGTGTGTGTGATGATGATAATAATACCTTTTAAAAACAGAAAGGAAGAAAGGGTTCTTGGCTTGTTCCCGCACAAACGCATATTCAAAATGGACGATAACCTAACCTGCTGGGGGGAGAGTGCAAAATTTTTTACTTAAGTAAAAGTATCAATACTGCAATGTAGAACTACTCCGTTACAAGTAAAAGTAAACACAGTAAAAGTACCAAAGTAAAAGTACTCCTGCAGAATGTCCCATTTCATTTTTTTCAAGTGTATAAAAAACCTTTTGAAAATAGCAGATCTACACAAGCTCACAATGCGTCACATCACGGCGCATTGTGAGCTGGTAGATCTGCTATTTTCAAACGGCCGAAATGTATATAGGGCTGAAGTGGTTATTGTATGTTTTGAAATAATAATAAAAATCTACAAAGTAACTATAGTAACTAAAGTTTTAAAACTACTTTCCACCACTGATTGCAGGAAACACAGACGACAGGAAAGCACATGGCAAACATGTAGCGTTCACTAAGAGGGAATCCTCCACCCTTGACCAAGATGTTGGTCTATTGTATATACTACAGTATATACTTTGTTGTACATCAAATAGCAAAAATAGCCGATGACAGCGCGACAAATGTTCGGCTATTTTCGCAGATGCATGCGATTAAATGAACATTTAGGACTTTGCCGCTCATGCAGGACGACAGACGCTCCGGGCACGGCCCGTGGCGTCTAAACCGGCTGACATGAGGTCACGTCTTTTGATGTCCGCAACATG
>NC_137881.1:23530795-23598295 GCF_963924005.1 Protomyctophum bolini | reverse complement strand
TCTTCTGGTCGTAGCCTAATTAGCTATCCATAAAAGCTCATGCCCTTTGGCCATATGGTATCCAAGGATGCTTTCACACCTGGGCTGTTTTAACCCATTAAGACCTCAGACCAGATTCTACAAATGTCTTCTTAAATCCTAACAGTTTTCTGAAAAACCTATGTCTCTATATCAGTATAGTTCCCAAACTATTTCATGACAAGGACCCCAAAAATGTAATTGCCCCCCCCCCCCAGAAGCAAAGGTATGAATTGCTGTTTGTAAAGTTTGGACGGTAGTTTGCTATGACTGACGACAGTGTCTCAGACAAGATGTACAGGTGCGATATGCACTCAGTGATATGCAGTAGTCTCTCTATCTCTCTCTCTCGCGCTGTCGCTCAATCACACATCATGATGTTATGACTATATATTATTTTTGTTAGATACAGTACAGAACTCTGTACTAGCTAATCTAACATCTACAACTCATCTTCTATAGAATCTATACTGTAGGTGCAGAGAGTGAAACCTACAGTATGAATAGTCATTCTTATACATTCTCCTAGTAGCAGATGAAATATTAGTGAAATTAAACAGATGTTTTTGCCGGGGAATGCCTGGTTCAGGTTAAACTTTTTAAGTCAAATGTAGTCAACATGACAATGATGTAATTTGTTGTACATCCTCCTAAAGGCACCGATGAACAACCAAACCGACCAAACAGTCTCACTAGCCTTAACCTGCTCTTCATCCTAAAACTCATTCACCAATCCACAAAGGGCTCAGCTCTAGTCTTGCTAGACTTAGCATCTTATGAGGTCTTCAAAGAGAGGTCATTCTGGCCCATTCGGTGGATGTACTTACCGGTTAACACTTAAGATTAGGTCTCCTTAACTTTGTTGGCCCCAGGGGTATGTTTAGAGAGATCTAGTCTCTCATCCTGGGATGCAGATTCATTCAAACACATTGCGGTCGGCTGTCCGTACGCTACTGTTGATTTTGACGGGACATTTTGAGTTTAGTTTAATATTTCCAGAGTGCAACAGTCCTAGTCCTAGTTTTAGCCATCACAGCTTAGTTTTTGTTTCGTTTTTATTTCATTTTCGTCAGTGACGAACCTTTTTCGTTGTAGTTTTAGTCGACGAAATCAACACTGGTGCAAGAACTGAGCGAACCTGTGTCATGAAACATATTTCACGGGTTCTGGGTTCTCAGAACCTGATCCGTCCCTGCTCAGGACAGTACTACTAAGCCTGAGTTCTGAGAACAATGGTGCGAGGAGTTGTGAGCTTTGGACCACAGATTTGGCTAGTATTTGCGCCCAAAAAAAAATAAAATAGGGACACAAGGGTTTATGCAGGGTTCACTGTGAGGTAGGGGTGTTATTGGGTCAGGGTTCTTTTGGGTCGATGACTTGCCTTCAAAGAGTCAGACAAAAGACCAACTAGATGTACACCCCCCCCCCCCCCCTCCCCCCAGGCCTGTCAGCCACATAGTTCACTTTGTAAGTAAATCTACATTCTGGGTGGTCTCTCTCTCTCTCTCTCTCTCTCTCTCTCTATCTGTCTGTCTGTCTGTCTGTCTATCTGTCGGGGAAATTACATCAGAAGGCGGAATTGGACCAAAGACATGGTAATGAAAGTTTAAAGGTTGGAGAAATATTGACCTTTGCTGAGTGAAGTGCTTTGAAACAGTGTTTTTAGACCAATGGTTCCAAATTCCGGTCTGCAGGAACCTCTAGTACTGCCGGTGATACCAGGTCTAACTAGCCCCGCTATAGAATAACGAGGACACCGGATGAACACAGTTGTACTCAAGTTAGGATGGAAAGCCAGCAGTGGCCGGGGTCCAACGGAGCAGAGCTGGTTTAGATTAGACCGACGAGTCAGGACGGTACAAAACACGTACAAACCCTCATTTCCGGCGGTTGACCACATGACAAGAGGACCGCTATGTGTGTCTGTCTGACTGTCTCGACAAAACTGAAAGACAAAGAGACATTGAGAGAACACGAACGAAATCGATACACATGGACACAATCACTGAGAGACGAGAAACGGTAGAGAGAGAGAGAGAGAGAGAGAGAGAGAGAGAAGGGTGGATGGGTTGAGCTAAAGTACCAGGCAAAACGGAGAGAGTAGGTTTAGTAAATTAGGGGTATGTGACAAACACTACTCTGTGTTTACACACAGCGGGTGACAGCCATGCCGTATTTTCCGGAAGTGCCGTTATTTGTCTATTGTCTGAATTTGTCTAAATCTCTCCGTGGGGTTTTATGAACATTTATTAAGCAATGAAAGGTATCGACAAGAGCTTGTGTGACTAAATACTGTAACTACATTGGCTCCATTGGAACGCAGGTTGGTTCTTAAGTTTCATTTTCCTGGAAAGCGACGATTTCACCACGGTGTGGACATGAAGCGAGGAGATAGCAGTGTGTTTGTATAACAGAAGAAGAGTGTGCGTGTGTGTTGTGGTAATTAGCTATCTAAACATTTGTGTTAGCTCCCCTAGTCTGCTGTACACCTGTTAATGTTAATGGCATCTTCAACTCATTCCCACCATAGTGTGAAATCCTCCAGAGTGGGTGCGTGCACACACGCACACACACGCACACTCGCATGTGCACACACAGTCACACACAGTCACACACACACACACACACACACACACACACACACACACACACACACACACGCACACACACACACACACACACACACACACACACACACACACAGTCACACACACACACTCAGTGATGTTTTGGGAACTGCTCCCCGCACCGCTGGTCTATGAAAAGATCCCAGGCCCTTCGTCTAGTAACAACACAGGTGAGATAAAGACGGAATTTACCTCCCAGATTGGAGGGAGAGAGAGAGCCAGACAGACAGACAGACAGACAGAGACATGTGAAAAAGTTAAATAATATTAAATGAACCTCAGAGTGTACACTCTGAGGGCCAGATTCACAAAGGAAATGTACGACCAGGTGTAAATGAAGTGCGTAATGAGAGCGTATTAATCCGTCAATCTCACGTGTCATTCACCAAAGGTTGCGTAATGGCTTCATTCTTTCCCAAGCAATGCGCCTGGTGTCGCCTGGTATAATTGAACACCCACGCCCATTTCACGCCATATAAGGCAACAGGAAATAGCTTTCCACGGGTGAAAAACGTCATCACATTCCTGCAAAAGGCGCAGATCTCCGAGCTTTCAACGCGGTGGTGGTCCGCGATGCGGTGGTCCGCACACGGTGGTCCGCACTGCATGAACTGGTAGATCAGCTTATTTTGACAGGCGAGTCTCTCGCAATGTCAACTGACTGAGCGTTTAAAAGTAGCCTATACTCTCTTGGCGTTAGTCGGCACATGGCATAATGGAGGTTTGGTGCCGAGGCATGTCGACATGATGTCGTTCATGATGAGAACAATGCCTACAGCTACGGTTGCAGTTCCTTATAATTAATAGCTATACCGTACCACGAAACAATTCTGTGCATGCCCAGCGAGGCAGCCGGCAGCACAGCGACATTAAAGCGTGCATAATCTTAACTTTTGTTGGAAGAGAGCGCTGGAGAGGTGAGGTGAGCTCACTTAAAACTTTGACTTGCCGACTTGCCGAAGTGCAAACATGCTGATGCCAATCAATAATGTGGACTTCTATTTTTTTTATATATAATTAGCTCTAGTGACTATCGGTCTGCTGTTTGTCTGTCAGACCGTCATGTTTGTGAAACATAGATTGTATATAGGCATACAAGCGCAAGCTGCGCAATACATGCTCTATTTTGACTATATATATAGGCTATACTTTTTTTAATATGCTGACGAATGTTGTGGACATAGCCTACATATTTTATTTGAGGTTTTGGGACTATTAAAAGACTAAAGCATTCTAAATACATACGTATATGCATGCCTTGACAGATCAAAACACACACACACACACACACACACACACACACACACACACACACACACAGGTCTATCTTGCACTATAGGTGGATGTTATGGCTACACACACACACACACACACACACAGACACACCTTCCGTTGTGCATGAAGGTATACGTATATAGATACGTGTGTGTGTGTGTGTGTGTGTGTGTGTGTGTGTGTGTGTGTGTGTGTGTGTGTGTGTGAGTGAGATATCCATCAGTCTTTAGCCAGGTGAAGGAGTTCATCTGTAATGGACACCTAGAGGTTTCCTTTGAACCTGTCATAGCCCACAGAACACACACACACGTATGCACGCACACACACACACACGTATGCACACACACACACACACACACACACACACACACACACACACACACAGTGAATCAGTCAGGTATAGTACGTAGCATCAAGATAATATAAAAAAGGCGAATGCATCTCGTGTGCATGTGTGTGACTGTGCACATACAGTATATGTACTGTACTGTGCGTGCGTGTGTGCATGCATGCGTGTGTGTGCGTGCTGCATGTGTGTGTGTGAGTGTACGTACCCACATGTGGATGTACCTGTCTATAGTACTGTGAACATACATAGCCTACTGTAACTGTACCTCGCTCTAAGCCCTCACGAAAACGGGCCGACCCAGTTGTCTTCCATTATTTAGAATCCGGAATAATCATTTGTCTGATTCACGCCGGCCCAACTGTGTTACTACATTCGTCTTAATTAAGTCTGTTCTGTTTCCCAGGAGGAATTCTAACTAAAGTGACTGTGTGCTGCCATGTTTACATTGTCCACTAGAGGGACTTGGTGAGAGAGGACGGGGAATCAAATGAAATATACTAGTGGGTATGTACTTAAGGTACCAAAAGTAAAAGTATTCATTATGCATAACGTCCCATTTCAGGTTTTCAAATGTATAAAACTCTATTTATAATAGCAAGATCAAAAGCTGTAGTTTTCAGCACTTAGTTACTTATTTGGTGATTAGTGAGTTTTATGCATGAAGACGCGATGCCGACAGGATGGATGGATGAGGGAGGGATGATGGCAGAAAGAGATGGAGACAGTAGACAGTAGGAAGGAAGAAAGGAAGGAAGAGGGAATTGAAGGAGACACCACATTAATCACTCATAAAATCCTCAGTTGTGTTGTTACCCTTAGAGGGCAACACACACACACACACAGCTCCATCCCTCACTCTGTATCTGTCTTTCATGTCTCCTGTAACGTGCGTTCGTCTCCTCTCCTCTGTTCACCGCATTCGTTCCTTCCTGGTCTTCCCCCGCCCACCTCTCTCCTCCTACACATTCTCTTCCTTCTCCCTCTCTCTCCCCTATCCTATCCTATCCTATCCTCGTCCTTCACCCTTTTCCTTTTGGACGTTCTCCTCTGCTTGTCTTGCTCTGCTCTTCTCCCTCCCTCTCGCTGTCTCCTCTTGCCCTGCAGTGCTATAGTCCAACTTGTTCATGTAGTACAGTAAGTAACCGTCGCAGTAAGCTTGTCGATCTGCTATTTTCAAATGGCCAATGCATTATATACGATTAAAGGAGTTTGAAATGATTTCGACGCGATGTTAACAACTTTTGCCCGGGGACGCCCTTATTAGGGACCTCTTGGTGCGCGGACACCACTTTGAGAACCCCCCCACTCTAGTCTTTTCTCTTTACCTCCTTTCACCTCTCCCCCCAACCCCATATACGCTGTCCAAGCGGGGGCCGTCCAGCAGTATATATGCCACATTCCAGAGCGGACAGCGGAATACCACCCCCCTCACCGCCACCCCCACGCCCCCCGGTAGCCAATCAGGAGCCCCCTAGTGAGTCCGTCATTCCCTTGGCTGCACTGCTGGCTTTAGAACTCAACGACAACAATGACGGGGCTCATTCACAAGTACCGGGCTGTAACATTCCACGCATGCGGTTACAACCTGTACGCCGCTATACCTCTCGCACGCACACACACACACACACACACACACACACACACACACACACACACACACACACACACACACTACACACAGAACTTCACACAAACCTTGGGGTGGATTTCGTCACCGTCTGGCTGCAATTTATATTTCATTTCATATATATATAATATATATATATATATATATATATACATATAGGGTATAAAAAACGAATGCCCTATTTACAAACTGATGCGACGCATTGTGAGCTTGTAGATCTGCTATTATCAAATGAAATCGAAATGTATACAGGGCAAAAGGGGTTACTGTATGTTTTGTAATAATACAGTAATCAAAACCTACAAAGTAACTATAGTAACTAAAGTTTTCAAATAAATGTAGTGGAGTAAAAGTACAATATTTGCCTCTGAGATGTAGTGGAGTAGAAGTAAAAGTACTGGAAATTGGAAATACCCAAGTAAAGTATAAATAAAACAGTACAGTACTTAGTTGCTTTCCACCACTGCCGTTTTGGACATACAAGGCTTCCACCTGAGAGCGGCAGTTTGTAGCAACATATTTGGGTCGGTTTTGACACCAGGAGGATATCTCTCTGCTAAGAGATGTAGGTTTTAATGTTTAAAATGCTAAGAGATGGAGGTTTTAATGTTTAAAATGCTAAGAGATGGAGGTTTTAATGTTTAAAATGCTAAGAGATGGAGGTTTCCACAATGTTTCCATTGTGTGTTATCAACAACCACCAGTGTCGAATGTCAACTTGGGGTTGATCTGTTCCTAAGTTCTGTCTTCTGTCTTCTGCTGCTGTTGTTGTTTTTAATGAATGCATCTTATGGGAGACATTCAGTAACTGCATGGCTGATGATAATTATTGAAAAACATTTTTTTTGTTTTCCTGAATCACACTGATGATTCCCAATTGAAACATTTGTGGTACTAACAGGCAACTCATAAACCTATGCAGTATGCAGTTAGCAAGTTCCACAAAACATTAACAACAGGAGTTATCATTCATTCACGCTCACACACACACACGCTCTCACACACACACGCTCCCTCTCACACACACACACACACACACACACACACACACACACACACACACACACACACACACACACACACACACACACACACACACACACACATTCCCTTATCAACCAGGAAGATCTGTAGACATTGACAATGAAGGTGCATGATAGCAACTTAGTTCTCCTTATTTGTACACAGATTACAGACAGATAGTGTGAAATGGAAGTTAGACACAAAGCATTATATTCAATGAAAGCATTGGTCAGGATTTTTACCTATATGAGGAGGTAATGGAAAACATTTACACAAAAGCTTGCCGGAATGATATTCTGTTAGGGTTCACAAACTTTTTCCGGCTGTGCGCCCCCTGTTAGCTCCAGACCTAGCTGACGTAACCCTACATGGAAATTAAATATATGAACATATATTTTTTATATGCAACAGAAATATTACTCCATATGCCGCGTGAGCTATATAGACATATATTTCCTATATGTACATATTCATATATATATATATATATATATATATATATATATATATATGCACCTACTGTATTAACCTGAATATGGCATATATGCTGCATATACTTGCCATATATTGGCATAATATGTTCATATATTTAAAATAACACCATAGCACCACCATTAGCCTTTTCGTGTCACGCACCCCCTAGAAGGCGCTCGCGCACCACTGAGGGCGCCGTTTGGGAATCCCTGACATGTTAGTGCTTCTCAAATGTTTTATTTCAAAGACTCCGATAACTCGGAAGAGACCATGCAGATCCATTTGGAAACCCCTCGTGGAACCCCAAGGAGGGTCCCTGAACCACCCTTTGAGAACCACACTGCTCTATTCCATGTGATCATCCTCAACCATTATAGGCTACTAAACTCCTGAATGAACATGCCTTGCAGTGGGCGTGGCCACTTGAATCAACATGTTAAGCAGTAAGCACGCCTCATGAATAATGTAAGTGTAAGTGTGAATATTCATGAGGAGGGGCAGCCAATCACGTACAATTGTAATATTACATGAAAAACGGAGATGCTTTCAAAGTTTCTTCGAAACCACTCTCTCTCTCTCTCTCTCTCTCCCCTGATTTATGAGTTTGACTCCGTGGATGAACCTAAACACCATGTTTGATTACACAGCTGCGTTGTGCAGCAAACATTAATGTAAACTTTTCGTGTGTCAGTAGTCCATGTTAGGCTACAAGTGATGTATACAGACAGAAAGGTCTAAACTCTTAAAGCAATAACAGTCAGCAACCTCCCTCCTTCCTGTGTGCAACAAGTTTTTAAGCCCATTAACTGAACAACAGTCAGTCAGTGATGGATAAAGTGTGTTTACTCGTGCATGCACTCTACTGTAATGTTTATCTGCAGTGCGCGGCCAGAATGAATCAATTAACGATTATGATTATGAATCCTTTGTGAGACGATTATGTGTAACCTAACACAGCCGAATAACTTGCTGTTTCAAAGTGATGCATCTTACTGAGTTACTGACGTGCGCTAGGCTACACCTGCGGAATGGACGACACAAAGCTATAGTTAAAAGCAAATAATATGATGACAGGACAGCTCTTCCAACCCCCATATTTGTTTTCTCTCTTTCTTTCTTGATCATCAACCCCCCAAACAAACGCGTGTGACACATGTTGCAGAGGAAACGTGTGCCAGTGTGCCGCTAACAAACAAAAACATGACGAAAATAAAATAATCAAAGAGAACTAGCGCAAAGATGTTACAAATGATGTATTGGCTGAATAAAAAAGTTCAACGCGTCGCTGATAAATAATAATAACGCGATTATCACAATATCACTTCAGTTCACAGTCCGTTAACAGACCCGATTCCCCGCGCACTTGATTTGTGCCAAAGTAAAAGATGGCACCGGTTCTTTTAGCCGGCATGTTCCTACAGGTTGACTTGTCTCCTGTCCTGTCCTGGCTGCTGCGTGCAGCACGTACAGCACACACGGCATCGGATCTCCGCTTTCCACGCAGCACTGAGACGCTATAGCCCCCAGTGAGAGAGAGAGAGACTGCTGGGTGCGTCTACCTACCGGTGCTATAGCAAGCCCTGGGCTGGGCGACTAAAGTTTTAGAAACGCGCAATAACGCGTTCATAATAGCCCCGCGATGAAGACTTGTGCGGGTGGCTATTATTCCCCCACTGCAATACAATGTCAAACTGCAAACGTTATTATTCTTAGAGCTGCGGGTAAAAAAACACTTGCTCTAAACTCGCCATTCCCTATTTAGCTATAAACTTCCGACAAGTCAAACGGAGCGAGTTGCGAGACAGACACGGCCCCGGTTTGAAAACTACGCGTCCGAGCTCCGTGCGTGCGCTTTTCCCCCTTGGTAACGTGGTGGGTAATGTTTAAATAACAGTGATTATAATGTCTGGAAATGCAAAATGCAACTTACCGCAGACTCTGCCTGTTGGACCGCGATACACAGGGCTAGGAACAGCAGCAGCCCCGCGGCGAGGTGTCGCGCACTCTTCAAGCTCTGATTCATCTTCTTTCTGCACGAAATTACTGCCCGAATCCGCCTGCCGATGAGAACACTGGCTAAAACTACTCGGCACTCGCAGTCGGTGTTGCAGGACGCATTCCCCCACAACAAGTTTGCAATAAAAAAAAAAGAAAGTAAGAAAACCCGTCTGCTGTGATAGAGAGCTCCTAGGCGGAGTAGAGCTGTGGAGGACTGTAATGCTGTCCGGGCTGGTGCTAGCAGCGCTGTCTTCTGCACAGTCCTGGAAAACTTTTTCTCTCCTCGACTTGCGAACCTGCCTAGCCGGAACTACTTCCCACCCCCGGCGCAAAGATTCCGCCGCACTGACTGACACTTGCTAGCATGCTGGGCAGGCGCACGCGCACCACAGCAATAAATAAATGTTAAAGAAATAAAAAGACAAAAAAAAACACAAATACTACAAATAATAACTTATTACAGTATGTGCGCAAGCTTTCCACGCTGCTGTTGCACTTTTCCAGATTCAACGGGTGGATTAACTGGATTGTGTGAGCGCAGGTTATTGGAACCTGTGCACTGGCGGATTTATCATGGTACCTTCTCGGGGTGTGATAAGGTGCTTTTTTTCCAATGCCCTAGGCTACAAGAAAAAAGGTTTGACATTAAACCTTTATTTGACATTTTCTGTAGGCCTATGTCCTGGCATGTTGCATTCCTCTCGCATTATTAAAGGTCAGATATTTGCTTTTTGTGACAATTGACAGAAAGATGCTTCAGGGAGAAATGAGAGGAGGGGGAAAAAAATGAATGAACAATTTTACTGGATTACCCATGCCCTTTATAGTGCAGGAGGCTTAAATTGTTGGTGATGTATTCTAGTCTATCACGCATAGATCTCTGGTCTTTGACAGTAAAAGACTACCCGTATTCAGTTTGTAGCCTATCTAGAATGCACATTCTGCTGAATTCTGGTATGGTAGGAATATGTTCTGATTAAACTATTGATGGACAGTGGACATTATAGATCTATATGGTCATAATCGGTAGCATGACCCACTATAGCATTAGCAACGTGTGTGTTTTTCGTGACATTCACTATTGTTGCCCTACAGTATATGTTTCAGAACAATTTAAATACAAATAACAAAATAATTCCTAAACACTCAGTAAGCGGGAAAACTGCAATGACACTGGAAGTTCTGGAACCCATGGTAATTCTCCCTATACTATAGGACCCTAATCTAAGAACCTTTAGTGACAAATCACTTTACTGTCTGTATAGAGATAACAAGACAGCCATTCTAATGTTCCGCAATAATGGTGAAAACCTGCTGGAACCCTCTCAAGAAGCCCATATAGTCCCTGGATCCCATTAAGAAGCACATACTGCTCTAGAATAGTGGTCCCAAACCTTTATAGGCCTATATATATTATATATAAATGACCCCCAAATTAGGGTCTCATTTGAAAAGAGTTTGTGGCAAGGATCCCATAAGAGAGGTTTTTGTTGTTGTTAGATTATACTACTTATAGGCCTACATAATTCTACAATTAACCAGGAGGGGAGATATACAATGGAGAGAATGAAACCTGGTCTAAATTCTATACATACATTCTCTCAGTGGACTAAAGTCTAGCATGGGTGAAATAATAGTGAAATTAAACTGTTCCTCATTTTGCTCGGGAGTCGGGACCCCTGGAACCCTCCCAAGGACTTCTCAAATAAGCTACCAATTGCAACAATAGCCTACTATTAATATAGACTCTTATTCAAAGAGGTTTAACATTTAGCCCAAAGGGCCAGCTAATCTGTGAAATGACCTTGAGTTCAGAAATCCTATTAATACTTTACACAGTAATAATAAGGCAGACATTACATTGAAGTGAGTACATGTTAAGTTGTTGAGTTATCTTGTCTATAGAACATGCACACTTACAATGAAGGCCTACCAGCAGCAGAAGCTTTCAGAAGCTTTCAGACATCCAGTTTCAACATTTCAAAGTCTGCTAAATACTTGCATCTATTGGTGTGTGCATGGTCACTCAAGACATCTGCAATAATCGTGTAGGCTATACTAGTGTGCTTGACTATATGAAAGAGGACCCAGGATAGAATCTTGAGGAACTCCACAGCTAAGGGCTTCACGAGGCAACACTTATAACAACAATTAAAACGTACAGTATATCTGTATTTCCCTCATAAGATTCACAGGAAATATCACCTGGGCACGGAGCTGACTGTTGACTAAGTATGGTCTGCTGCTTGCTTGGATAATAATAAACTTTTTAGCCAATTATATGGTTGAACTTTGAAGTCATACAAACACGGTCGCCCCAAAATATGCTCGCCACCAGGTATTCCTAAACGCAACCCGGGTAAAACTATATGCCTAAACTTAACCTTATTACTAAATGTAATGAACTAATGATATACGGTCATCTATACGTCATTTTCACTATCCAGCAATTCCAGCTTGCAGATTTGTGGGAGTTAAACTGCAGCCATGGAACATTGGAGTCAATGAGGGCCAGGTGGACTAACTGGGCTATTTCAACTTCAACCTTTGTGGAATATACTCATATACTAATAAAAGTAGACATGTCACATATTGGTTCTTCCGCTGTATTGCTTTTCAACGTGTACACTGTATAAGTTTATTGAGCTATCTAAAGAGCACAAAGTAAGTTTCTGCACGTGCCGCAAGAATCGCAAGACTGCCACTAGGCTCGACTTGGCTCGGCTCCGGTCTCACCCAAATACAGTGAAATAGCACGGATTGGCATTGCCGTATACATACATGCCCAGAAAACCCCAAAATCTGTACATATTACTCTGAAATCGTCCCCATAGACTGTGACGAAGGGGCACCGTCTCTATACTGAATATGTGATATGTCTTCTTTTATATTTCCTGAACCGATTAACTGACCACAATCGTTCAGATAGTGTTTGTTCACAAGCTGGTCCAGCCGGCAGTCATTGAATCCAATGTATTTCACCAAACTTCCGGATGCAGTTTTTCCTCCGATGCCCATCAATGGCACCTGACTGAACTGTTGACTGACTGTATAACTTCTTCTATCATATATTGAATTTAACCTCAGTAAAACTATGCCTAATCCTAAATTTACTCCTAATCTTAACCTCAGTGAAACAAATACAAGAATACCAGAACTGCTGGGGACGAGCGGTCTGCGGGAAAAAATGGGAGCGTTCTGGATACCGATGTGATCAACATTTTAATAAAGACAATACTAAAGTGAAACACAAAAACACAACATAGGCCATCATTGTTCCAAGAAGTATATTCTTATACAGCTTCTGCAAGTTTAAAATGGATTGTAGGCCTATGTCTGCAATGTCTGCAACTCTCTTTGCTATATTTTTCCATGCATGGGAATAATGCTAACAATTGTATGCATTTAACTTAGGCTTGTTCAACTTAGGCTATATTACTTTGTATTTAGGCAATTGATCTATTACTGTTCACCAATGCTTTGCTTACAGAATATCAAGCAATTAAAGGACCACTTCACCACTTTTCAACCTATCTTCATATAATGTAACACTATAATAATCATGGCGAAGTTTTTTTCTACTCGGTCTGTGTCTCATAGGAGGGCTGTGGGCAGTTCAGAAACTGTCTTCCAGTGACATCATCGATGGGGAATACAAGCTAATAGAAACAGCAGGCTTTCTAGTCCTGAAAAGTCTTGCCTAATGATGATGTCACTGGAATACAGTTTCTAAACTGCCCACAGCCCTCCTATGAGACACAGACTGAGTAGAAAGAAATCGTGCCATTTTAAAGAAAAATAAAAAGACATTATTATACATAAAACAAAATAAGTTTTAAAGGAAATATACGAGTGGCAGCAGACCAGCAATTTTCTGGAAATTTGTTCCAGATATGTGGTGCATAAAAATGAAATGCTGCTTCCCAACATTAATGTTTGGTTGTAGGGACATAAATTAGGCCTTTCCCAGATGACCTGCAGAGGTCTGGATGGTTCACGATGTCACACAAGATATACATCGCTCATAACTTCAAAACCTTCTTAAGGTTTTGAGTTTTGTGCAGGTATGTGTGTGTGTTTTGATTGATTTATACTTTAATATTAATTTGATAACAGTTTGCCGAAAAAAGCACATGAAAGTAGGCCTACAGTTCATATAAGGTCTGCTAAGAGGATTTGAAACCCAAGAAAGCCTATGGCTTGTTTCCATCGGGGTCCTTCATACACGTGTGTGTGTGTGTGTGTGTGGTGTGTGTGTGTGCGTGCGTGTGTGTGTGTCGCGCGCGCACACACACACACTGAACTGCTCGCAACAAGTAGTGCCATGATAGGTACTGGAGGGGCTGAAGAATGACAGGGTGCGTTGGTTGGCCCCTCCCCTCCAGCTCCTCTCGTATGCTGCAGAACAGTCAGGGCGCCTGAGAGAGCTCTGACCGGGACAGCAGCGCTTTGAATTGCCCCACTGAACCCTTTGGTGAGTTGAACATATAATAAACCTTCTCGTTCAGTCTATTATAGCGCACAGGGGGGGAAACGACAAAACACGCCGAATTGACGTTACGAATCGTAGCGAATACATTTGGTTTGGAGGAAAAGGGTGTACTCGTTGACAAGAACTACTTTCTCTCTCTCTCTCTGTTTCTCTCCTCCGGTGGTTAGGTGAGAAGCGGCGCTTGGAGCCGTCGATGAGCCGCCTGTGAGGTGCACACCAGCGGCTTCTGAAGAACCTGCGTTCCCCCCTAGAGCTCATCAAGACAACACGACACAACCGAGGGAGACAACATGAAGCTTTCGTAAGTTCGTTGCATATGATAAAAAACTTTTTTGAAACATTAACGCTGTCTCTAAAGGTTGCCTACTACGACTTTCGAGACACTTGTGTCTTTTTTATTATTGTTTTAAAAACCCCGTCTTGTATTTGGACGCATGAGTGTCGCTGTTAAGTGTTTATTTCTTCCCCCGGCAGGGTCTGTGTGATAGCCGTGCTGGCCGTGCTGCTGCTGGTGAAGAGTACACACGGAGTAAGTCACATTTTGTTTATCGTTTCGCTACTTCAGAAATGAAGTGGCTCTCCACTTTGTTTATTGTTTATTGCATTTTGTTGACGCGGTAAAAATGACCACATTGCAGTTTTTAATTCGCTACAGGCTACATGCATGTGTTGCGCGCAACATTGCATTGACTCAGGAGGAAATACACAAAACAAATATTTAGTTGATTGAAATCAGTTGGTAGACTACTGGGAAGGGAAGACTAGCCTACTCCAAAGTGTATGTTTGAAGTTGAACGCTATTTATTGTGTTTAGGTTAGGCTAAACTGAAGTCTCGGTATTCTAGAAGCCGAATGTTGCACAGACGCTCGTTCTGTCTAGAAAGACAGCCAGGCTCTCTTGCACGGTGCACCCTCCGGTGCAGGGCAGGCACTGAGGCAGCGCCGAGACAGACTCCAACATGCCTGCCTCGCTGCAACATTTTATTAGAGACCTTCAGGAACACGCCGGTGCGTCTTTGGAATGTTTTTGCATTGCATTGTGCTACTGTATTTTACAGTGGCAATATTGTGCGACTTTATCACTTATAGAAAATAGAAACCTGAAATTGTTGTATTTTCCATGCGCATTGGCCAGAGCTAATGAGAGGAATTAGCATTTTTGTAAATGCACACAGACCTATTTTATGCTTAGCTCAAGGCTATAAAAGTATGGAGTATGGACAGCTATTCAAGTGGGCCCGCTCTGAATCGTATGCAGCGCTAACCCCGCCCCCTCGTTGAATATTCACAAGATCATTATTATTATTATAGAAGCATGTGCTTTTTTAGACCACACCTAAGAAATCACCATCATCAGACAGTAAACCTGGACACGAGTCTCACACCTTTTGCTCTAAGTTAGGGGCTGGAGGCCTTGCAATTTCAACATATATACCTCATTTGAAATGTAAACTTGATTTCCATGTCATAATGTTCTCCCTCTCAGGCTTTAATTTTTTTTTAAATCATGAATAGACTATAAGCTAGGCCTAGGCTACATGTACACTGGCATGGTTCAATTTGAAGTATACATCTATTTGTTGTTCTATTTCATTACTCTTAACAGGTGTTTTTCAGCTATAACTGCAGATGTGTGTGATTATGCCAATACTTTGGCAATGTTAATTATGTGTTAATTGTCTGTAAATACCTTAGTTAAATGCAATATTGAATTGCGTACTGTTGTATATCCTCATTGTAAAATGCTTTCCCAATGGTACTATTTTTCTGCGCTAATTTGTATTTAGTGTTCATTACACCTGAGGTAGGCTATCTTTGCAATTGCTGTTCTACAACCCCTGCTTACTCTGCAAATGGCCACTCATACCAACATCAGAATGTAATGCAGGAGGGATCTGAAGCAAAATAACACTTTGTTGGCATATCCTCCTCGCGTTGGCTCTCCCGATTGATTGTCTGACTCAGTCTTGTCACTCAGTCAACAGTAACACTTGTATGCAATTTCCCCAAGCATTCGGCCTCAAAACCCCAGCCCGGTCATTGTGATATTGTTTGAATGTGCAGAGTGATCATGGAGGGTTGGCGGGATGGGGTGGGGTGGCTGGGGGAGGGGGGGGGGCTCAGGTTGTAACCTTTTCCGTCCACCAGTCTACAGCTCGCCAACACGGACGGTATGCTTAATGCTTATTGATGTGGTTGATGTGGCTCGCATGGGTGAGTCTCATAAACCTTTAGGCCTTGCTGTCAGCACGAATCTGAAGTCCTGCACATATGTACGTACAGTACACAGGATATTTGAGCGCTCCTCAAAACATTGGCTTGGGAATGACATGCACATATTTTGATTGATTGAATACTTTATTAACAGTGCAGGTAGTACAGTCAAAAGCTTTTCTAAAAGTATAACACAAAAAGCCCCAGGGGCAAGATGATTCATCTTGAACAAGTTGATCAGCCTGGTATTGCACCCTCAACATAGAGTAAGAATTAGAATGTGAATTCAGCACTTTGGAGGATGTCATCGAAGGTGTTAATGCCTTGCTTAAATGCGTTCAACTACATTTCGAATCAAAGCCCTACCACTGAGCTACACTGGGAATTAACCCCCTAACCTGGCAGCGTTGACGCCTTGCTCAACCCACTGAGTTACACAGGGGATATAACCCCTGACCCTGGCAGTGATAATGCCTTGCTCAAACCATTGAGGTACCTAAGGAATTCAACCCCTAACCCTGGCATGTGTGTTAATGTCTTGTTCAACGCATTGAGTTACCCAGGGAATTAAACCCTTAACCCTGGTGTTAATGCCTTGCTCAATCCATTCATGTACCTAGGGAATTAAACCCTTAACCCTGGTGTTAATGCCTTGCTCAATCCATTCATGTACCTAGGGAATTAAACCCTTAACCCTGGTGTTAATGCCTTGCTCAATCCATTCATGTACCTAGGGAATTAAACTCCTAACCTTGGCAATGACTGCTGATGACAAAGGTTCTCAAACATTTCTGTGTGAACCCAAATTGATACACATTTAGACACAGACCTATATTTGAAAATATTTTGTGGCAGGAAACCCCATAAGATTATTAGGAAAACAATCCAAACCTTTTGAAAATAGCAGATCTACAAGCTCAGAACGCATCGCATCAGCGATGCCTTTAAACATCTGTTCTTTTCACAGAACATTTCCCCCAGAATAGGGACACCGGGGTTCATGTGGTTAACCGTTAATGTCACTCAGTGGCTGTCAGTGCTTCCTGGCAGTCAAATGGAACACGACCCATCAAGATGAATTCACTTGATCTCCCACCTTCCATTTTCTTATTGTTCACATGGTTTGTGTCTGCGCGTACGACCGTACGTACGTGTGTGTGTGTGTGTGTGTGTGTGTGTGTGTGTGTGCCTGCCTGCCTGCACGTCGGGGGTCAGTGTCTAGTGTGTGTGTGTGAGTGAGTGAGTGACAGACAAATTAATGACTTCACTGCGTGGGCTACAAAATGCTGGGTCATGGTAACCAAGGTAGCCCCCCCCCTTATCCTCTTACATGCTACTGTATGATGATAACGGGCCCTATAATTCTTCTAGGGTTATCAGCAGATATGACCCCCCCCCCCCTCCTCCCCCCCACACACACCTACCTCTTATCCTATCTCTCACCCTAAATAAAAAGAGATGACAGTTTAGGCAGTTTTACAGGGCAGTAAAAAGTAATTTGGGATATGTCACTGATACACTGTGGGGCTTTCATATAGGAAGCATACATTGAATGGAATGTCATATGTCGTCATATGACATATGACATTGATTGATGGCACCCGGAGGCATTTTCTGCAGAACACGGTGCTATACATTTATAGTTAATGAGGATTATGAATAATGCTTTGTTCATATTTCACTCGACTTCACATTGCCTGTTGCTTAGACACCCACTGTAGAGTTTCACTAGTTTGTTGTAGTCTGGTGCAGTTCATAGTGTGGTATTTCAGAACAGGCACGCACGCACACGCAACTACACGCACACACAGGCCGAAGAAAAACTATAGTGTAATGACAGATACAGCTGTTGGCACCAGGCAAACTTCACACACAGGAGAGGAGAGGAGTGTAGAGGAGAGGGCGATGGAGGGAGGACAGCCCTGTATAGGAAAAGAGAGGAAGGAGCCAAAAGTTGTGTAGATAAACAGTATATTATATAGTTTTTGTTACGTTCTGTACCTCAAGACGCCATGGACTGGGTGAAACTGTACCTACAAAATGAAGATCCCAGATGTTTTTATTTTATTCATTGTTTTACCCAGGTAGCGTTATTCCTATGCACGACCGTTGGAATGGTATGTCAGTGAGAAGTACTGAGAACTCCCTCATGCAGGCATGGCAGTGTGAATGACTAGACAGTACAATGTTTAGTGTGTGAGAGAAATAGGCCCCCATGCTTTCGCTGTGCGCGCGTGTGCGTCTGTATGATGTGACTGTGATCGTACATTTCCACAAATCATGAATGTCAGAATGCTCTATCTCTCTCTCTGTCTCTCTCATACGTATGTAAGTGGGTGAATTCCAGCAGAGCCTGGTAGGACATGTTGTTGGACATGTCACTCCTCCCTGCTGGTGGAACCCTGCATGCTTTAGTCTGTTCTTTCTTATCCCTGGAGGAGAATTCAGATGTCATACCAGCAACAGTAGTTCAGGTTCACTGAAGCGTAACGGTCAAGAACCAAACCAAGATAAATAAAAGGCATGAAAAAAACCCCGAATTAAGATCTAGCATCTAGCATCCTCCTCATCCCCCCGCCCCCCCCTCTGCAACCACCTCCAGGCTGTTTATCACAATGAATGCCATCTGGTGGACAAATGTGGTGGCGCTTTGGTGATGAGAAGCAATTTTAGTATGATGAAGTGCATCCGGTTTGTCGCCATCTTGGATGCTAATAGCAATAGCGCCGCAGTGCAGGCGAGACCCTAGCAACCGTGGCTAGCAACTGGAAAATGTGTTAACTACCCAGCTGCAGACCTACACCACCAGCTTGTTCACTTTGTTAGCATCTCGTGTATTGATGTTGCCTCCCCCAGCATGCCACAGCAAAGCAGCGGAGGACACTTTGTGGATAATCGCTCTATCCCCCCCTAAACTTCCATCACTCCATCCTCTGCTGCTGTAAGCCAGGCAGCTCTTCACTTAATTTGTGGTTTGCTTTTGATTTGTGAGCAGTTCTCTCCCCCCAGGGTATTCCTGTGTGTGTGTTTGTTATGTGCATGTGTGTGTGTGTGTGTGTGTGTGTGTGTGTGTGTGTGTGTGTGTGTGTGTGTGTGTGTGTGTGTGTGTGTGTGTGTGTGTGTGTGTGTGTGTGTGTGTGTGTGTGTGTGTGTGTGTGGTCGTTAATCTGGGGACAGTTTTCTTATTTACTGTCTTCAAGAGTTAGGGTTTGGGGTTAATTTACTGTCATCAAGAGTTAGGGTTTGGGGTTAATTTACTGTCTTCAAGAGTTGGGGTTTGGGGTGAGATTTGTGATTTGTGCATGCGTGTGCGAGCATCTATTTTTCCCATAAATTAGCATGACATCTGTAATTCTGCACCCCGTTTGTGATGGTTAATTTGTGTGTGAGTGTTTTTGCTAAATTATGATATTGGTGAAAAGGAAAAGAGCGGCCTCCTAGGAAAATATATTCTCACAATGTTCCCAAATAGGATAGTTAAACCACTGCTGTGTGTGTGTGTGTGTGTGTGTGTGTGTGTGTGTTTGATCTCTGTGTGTCATGTTGTTCTGTCCAGTCAGTGGTCCAGGCCAGATGTCTCTGTCCCTTCATTCTGTCTGTCTGTCTCTCTCCCTTCCATTTCTCCGATTCATTGATTGTTTTCTAAGCTGGAGTGATTTCCTTTGTCTGCTGTCCTCACTTGTTTCATCTTAACCACTTAAACCCTAGTGATCTATACTGCTAGTGAACCACATAAACCCTAGTGATCTATACTGCTAGTGAACCACTTAAACCCTAGTGATCTATACTGCTAGTGAACCACTTAAACCCTAGTGATCTATACTGCTAGTGAACCACTTAAACCCTAGTGATCTATACTGCTAGTGAACCACTTAAACCCTAGTGATCTATACTGCTAGTGAACCACTTAAACCCTAGTGATCTATACTGCTAGTGAACCACTTAAACCCTAGTGATCTATACTGCTAGTGAACCACTTAAACCATAGTGATCTATACTGCTAGTGAGCCACTTAAACCCTAGTGATCTATTCCTAGTGAAGAGTTGCAGCTGTACATGGTACGCTCTTTTATCACTCCACACATGTGGGTCAGGAAAGGTTAATACCTTCTTCCTCTGCTCCCGCCATCCATGACTCTCAAATCACCCTCATGAGAGTCATCACATAACTCACTTCTCCTCCTCCTCATCTCTCTTTCTGTCTCTCTTGTGTGTGTGTGTGTGTGTGTGTGTGTGTATGCAGCACTGTGTGTGCATGTGCTTGTGAGGGAGAGCGAAAACATGCATGTGCGTGCGTGTTTTCAGCATTTCACCTCTGCATAGCACACTGTGTGTGTGTGCGCGCGCATACCAGTCTACCTGCAGGTGGGATGAAAGATAATCTTGATCCAGGGTTTCTATTGGGAAATACCCCAGACCAGTCTTTACACACACACAGAGAGAGTTAAATGAGCGCTCAGGGTTTCTACTGTGTAGCTTCTAATCCATTTCTACGTGAAACACGGGTAGTGTTCTGCACCACAAGTCGGATCCCTATATGCGGATGAGCGGATCCCGCGCGTGAGAGAGAATGGTGCAGCCGTGCGAAGCTTGTTAACCTGCCATTCTTGGAGGATTTGGATGCTCACCTGTGAACGCTCACCTATAATGACATGCTCAGAATGGGAACGCTGGGGGTCATGTGGATGAAACGACAAGTACATGCAACAACATTGCACAGTTCGTGATCTAGCAAAGCTGACTTTCTTCCCAAAGGTTAACTTGTAATAGGTCAGATGAATTATACCCTTGAGAAACTGTACATACAGTAGTGCTACAGTTGACGACATACAGCTTCAAATGAAACTTTGAATGTCAGGGAATTGTCTTTGAGTAATTCTGACCTTTTATTCTCCGGCTGCTATTATGGAGGAATGTGTTCCTGTCCGATCCCGACTTGTTTAGTTTGACCTATTCGCATAATACACCTGGAATCCCACTTTAAGCCCTTGAGGAGCGTTATCTGCAGAAACACGAGAAATGACACAAAATGATATTCCATAGAGAATATGCAAAACAGGAATGAGTCACTGTAAGGACCTTTCATCACAGACACCCCTCCCGTTTTTATGCAAGAGCTTCGGGATACCGTGGACGACAAAATGATCAATCTTTTACAATGTGTCTTCTGAACTTTGTCGGATTTTTGTAATGTGCACTTATTCTATGATAGCCCACTTTTTAAAGGGTATTATCGAACCGTGATTCATAGTTTACAAAAATATCACTTATCACTAACCCGTTCAATCCGGGAAAGCATCTGTGACATTACATGTTTTTAGCTATATAGTAACAGTTCTCCAAAATCGCAGATATACAATCTCACAGCATTACACTGGTTTGAACCATTTCAAAACGGTTTGAATGATTTTGAACACAAATCTCTCTTCTGTTGATCCCTGGTACAAAACCTTTTCGAAAGGGGGTCTACTCCCAAATACCTTTTTGGGAAGTCCTTGGCATGACAAGGTTTGAGAACTAGTGATTTAGACAGCATTTGTGGAATCGGTCTCGGGTCTTAATGCGTTGCACATAAGCCCTACATACTTGGCAAATAGCAATCATCTATTTTCTAAAAGAGCAAAAATGTCTGATTTGCCCAGCATAGGGAAGCTATTGTTAATGTGCTTAAAGACTCGATCCTTATTGACAAGGTTATCATCAGCGGGTGAAAATTGACATTTAAGAAAGGAAGCCAACTATCGAGGCTTACTGTTAATTGATATGTACATTTGTTTGAGTGACAGTGACCTTTTTGCGATGGCATGCAGCGGCTTCTCTGCGTGAGCCATCGATGTACTTCTAAAGGAAGTCATGCATTCCGGCCTTTGCTTACAGCACAAACTGAGATTTGCGGAAAAACATCACAAAGTCACCTTGAAGGGCATGTCGACATAACTGTTGACTGATGCTGCCTCCGAGTGTATTGCTGCTTCTCCTAGGGTCAGGGTTAGGGATCTCTGCTTCTCTCTCAACCTGGCTCACGTGTCCTATCTATTATGTCCATTTCAATGTTTGTGTCTGGACAATCTCCTGTACCTCTGTCGAGTCTCTCGGCTCACAGTCTTTTTAATCGGGTTCAACAGTCATCCATGACTGCGTTTCAACCCTTTTCATATCAAGGTTCATTATTTATTAGGCATTTGAGCCACGGACCACCATTTGATGAGATTTAGCCAAGACTTTGAATATTTTGTTATATATCGTCGGATAAGATTTTGTCCACAATTCCATGCTGTGTTGATGTGGTAGCATAGGAGAGACAAACGCTGAACAAAATAACAATTCTTCTACATTCACTAAGTGTGTGTGTGACTGATTTGGAAATAGTAGAGGGTTCATCTGTCTCTCTCACTGTCTTGTCCCTCTAATTGGCTCGTCAAAATAAGTTCTGTGTTTTTGCCCCGTGAAGGAATGATGAATGTGCATCTTGCATTCACACATTCCTTTGGCGTTACATTTCCGATTCCATCGGTTGTTGTGCACACTCCTGATCCTTTTTGTGTTGTGTGTGTGTGTGTGTTCCAAATCCCGGTGCGTTCCAGATCCTTGTGTGTCTTGGCAGTCAAAACAGTGCACGTGTCACTGGGATGATCGGTTGCAACGATAATCCTCGTTTGTCTTGGAACGCTATGAGCATTCTACACCTGTTGCGTATGTACATACATGCCAATCTAGTGATTATACTGTATAGTGAAGATAATGTATAGCTGTGTGGGCATGTGATTACATTTATTATAAGTCACACAAAAACACACACCGTAGAAAATACAAATTAACGTGTAATTGAAATCTATTTAAGTTGAAGGAATGTGTGTTGTTGCAGACATACTGTATATGTACACTACATATAGTGCTTAATACTTATGTATTGCCTGTATGGAAATGAGTAGCAAAATATTTATTAAGCTTTCAGTGGCTGAACTTTGTCGTGCACAGTTGAAAGTGGAAAAACCACAATACAAGTAAAGGGAAGTCTTTCAAAATGCATTATCATGACTACAAGTGATCTGTAAACAACTACCTCCCACACACCTCCTACATACGCGCACGCACGCGCGCGCGCACACACACCGTTCAGTTCGTTCACTTAGCACATGCTGTCAGTTTGTCCAGCGATTGGTCGCGGTAAACCCCAAGAGTCAGAGGTCGGCCAGGCAACAAAGGCGGGGGGTGGGCGATGGTGGCACGTGATTGAAGGGAGGAGGGGTTGCCGCGTCTGTGCTGACCGACCACAGCTTAACATTCCATCTCTCTCTCTCCTCACACCTTCACTGTTCTTTTTGAGAGGGAGAGAGAAGAGAGAGAGAAGAAGGGCTGTTGTATTATCTTACTGAGAGAAAAAGCTAGAAGAAAGAAAGGGCATGAAAAGAGAGCGCAAAACACTTGACATGACAGTGGGGGTAAAAAAAGATCAAACTACAAAAGAGAGCGAGGAGAGGAGAGATGCGAGAGCTCCACAGAGACACCAAACGAGAGTAAACAGAGATCAAAACAAATGAAGAGAGAAGGGGGGGTTAGGAAGGTAGAAAGGAGAGAAGGGTTTTGGGGTGGAGTGGCAGTGTTTGGTTGGCTGACTGCTCACTGGAAGCCTTGCCTTAGCATGTCTGACTCCTCTCCTCTCCTCTCCTCTCCTCTCCTCTCCTCTCCCCTCAGGGGTTATTTGCACTTAGAGATCCCAAATCCCTTACTGAGGTGTGCTCACCCCACCCCATCTAACCTTTCTCATTTGTTTAGTGTGTTTCTTTTTGTATGTTTTGTGTACTCCTGTGCCGGGCCACATATCTTTAATTTTGGGCTTGTCCTGGATGAAGCTTTGTTGACCTTTTTTTACTTCTTGCAAAACTCTCATTCAGTGTGTCTTTCTTTTGCTTGTTACTCCACCCCGCCCACTCACTTTTAGTTTTTAGTTTTCACTCGCCACACCATGATAAATACTCCACTACAAGTGTGGAGTTTTTCAACCTTTATTTAGTTCTCGGAGAACACACTGAGGGCTGGGACCCTCTTTTTCAGATTTTAGTTGAGTGAAGTACCATACCTTTTTGAATTCTGGCCTTTTAGATGAAACAGAGTATGTCTATATTGCAGTTTTTCCACCATTGCATTTCATTGTTAACCTTCCCATCCACTACATCCGATCGCTGTGATACCCGTTGTGAGATTGTAGATCTGCTGTTTTCACCAGTTTGGGTCCCGGGCAAACATCTAACATCTGTTTCGCGTCTTGAGCTAAAACGTTTGGGAATAGAAACCACTGCTCCAGATTCTAGAACACAGTTCTACTGTACATCATTGATCCAGAGTTGAACATTCTAGAACACAGTCCTTGCAGTCCTAGCCCTAACCTCTCTGTGACTTAACCCTCAAGGCCTTGTTTTTTCGTTTTCTTCTTTTTGGTGTGTGTGTGTGTGTGTGACTGACAAGCTCAATTCCCAGCTTAGCTTTGATGATCTCCATTACCCCTTCAACATCATTACTTTGGCATTAGACGCCATCTCCAGCCTTAAGTCATATTTCTCTCCCCTCCTGTAGCCCTGCTCTCTCTCTCTCTCCTCTTCGCGAACCAACCTTCATGGTAATTATCAAAAGCATGTCTGAGCAGAGAGGAACAGATCCTCTTTTGTTTGGGATGCTGTGTGGAGCTGGGTTAGCTGTCTCTCGAGGTGGTCTGACAAATATAATAAAATAACAAAAAAAAAACCCTTCAGAAATACTCCCTGCAGCATGTTAGGATGTTGCACTATGCACGCATTGAGCCCCAAGCCATGCACCAGCTCATAATTAACAAACATGATGGATTTGACTGTAATTAATGATCCATGGCGTATATTAACAATCCTTTTTCTTTAAGCCGTTTGTGATTACTTGACAGTACAGTGGAGGGAAGCCAGCAGTAAACAAGAGGCATGCACACAGTTCGTAGCACGGATGCATGCACATGCTTTTGTGGGAGGGTCAAAAGGTGTGAAGGTAGAAAAAAAGACTAACTGGCCCATCTCCAGAGGCTGGAATGGGCTCTATGCACACATGCCATTTTGGAAAGAACTAATAAATAAATAAAGTTACAAGTTACTGTCGCTCATGCCAATAAAGCTGCTATAACCTTGCGTATCGGAGGACAGTCTGAGACCTTAGAGCAGGGGTTTTCAACAGGTGGTCTGTGGACCACTGGTGGTCCCTGATCATGCATTTAGTAATGTAGCAAAGTGAATATTACGTATTTTTTTAGTTCTACTGGATCTCTTCTCCACTAGTCCCTCCCTAACATTTTAGAAATTGTTTGTCAGTGAAAAAAGGCAGTCAACAAACATTTTCGTAGTAGTAATTGTTTTGTTGTTATTGCCACCCACATCCCCCAGCATTGCTAGTTTGGCTCCCCACCAGGAAGTTAATTACATTCACCTGGTTGTCCCCGGTCTAACTAGTCCGTGATTGGACAGCTACTGTACATAGACTACTATAGTGGCCAATAATTGCATATCATCATGGGTGCTGCTACCTTCACGTGAGTACTTGTACCCTGAGACGAGAGGGAGCTAGTCACCGACGACCAGGGTGTGTAACACAGCTGGGTGTCAAACCCTTACCCTCGTCTTTTTCTGTGGCGGAAATCTACGTGTCCATATTAAAGGAGAGTCTCTTCTCTAGTAAATGTCTCATATTGTACACGGTGTGCTGCAAACATCCTGGAATCACATTATCTACAAAGAGAAGAGTGTGTGCATTCATTACACTTCAGGATTAAAAAGATCTCCTGATTCTGACAGTTTCCTGTTGGTATGGTATCTGTATGCACACATGAATACGCACGCACACGCATGAATGCGCACACGCACGCATGCACTCAAACAGTTGAATCCGTGACAATTGTACATTTCTTTGTCTTGTGTGCACACGTGCATGCGTGCGCGCGCTCGCACACACACACACACACACACACACACACACGCACACTCGTGCTGTATCAGTCATTACAGTACATGCGGTGGCGAGCCTTGGGCCTGGCAGCCCAACGCTAATGTTGTACCTGTTGGCGGTACACTATTATTGGCACATCACATGTGTCAGGTACCATGTGCTATTACCGCCCCAGCTCTGTCTCTGCCTGTCCCTGTAATTACACAAACCTCCACAGACATTTTCCATCTCTTTGTCTCGCAGCCGGCCCCTTCACTCCCTGTTGCACGTCAGCCAAGTAATCCAGGCAGGCAGGCAGGCAGATAACCAAGCATACAGGTAGCCAGGTAACCAGCAAGCCAGCCAGCCTGTCAGGCATGCAGCCAGCCAGGCAGATGGAACAGGTAGCCAACCAACCAGTCGAAAAGATACCCATCAGTCCTTCCTCCCTGGTCTCTCTCCATCATCCCTTCCTCCTCTCTATCTCTGCCTCCTAATCTATCTACTAACTCATGTGCCAACTTGACTGTATTCCCTCTTCTATTCTTCCATCCTGACACCTTCTGCCTCCTCTTCTGTCACTCATATCGCTCTTGTCTCACTTCCCCCTCTCACCTGCTCTCTCAACCTCTTATTGCTCGCTCCTGCCACCACCTGTCTCTCTCTCTCTCCTCCTACCTGACTTGTTCTTTGCAGACTTATTCAGATGAGGTGATAAACGCGTGCACTCTCTTAGATTCCTGGTCCATGAGGTCGCCAGTCTGCCTTTTATCGGTCCCCATCCCTTCAGCGTTTTGCCTTTTGTCATAACTTTGAGTTGGTTGCCAAGTATGACACTGCCATATTAATGCAACTATTCTTTCTCCGCCCGTGGCATTGGAAGTACACCCAAATTTGAAACGTAGCCAAAGAAAAGGTTTGCACACAAACCCTACCTATTCTGAGGTGAACATTCTGTGACAATAGCCGATCTAAAATTCTGAGCTTGTAAATCGGCCATTTTCGGCAGGGATTCGGTGTATAGGGAAGAAAAATGAGTTGACCCTGGGCGGCAACTTCTATATAAGTGGTTAAATAGAGACTCTTGTTTTCGCCATGCAGTTTGTTTTCTGCAGAGAAACAATAAGGCACAGTTACGTGTTATTCAATACCATATTTTAATTTCCTCCTTCAATACTATATGTAAGGCACTATTCACCTATGCACCACGCCGGAGAGATTTCAGTAATAATCCGCAATGCCTGAGGAAGGTCCGGAGGGACCGAAACGTTGCTCCATTAAATAAGAAAATACTCATGTTCAGAGCAAATTCACAGTGTGCGGGTGTATTCTATTGCTTTCATTGATGTCCACTGGCCTACGCACCTGTGCATACGCCTGATTTCTAGCTGTGCGAAAGTTTTCTCCTACAGTAATAATCTGCATACCTTCGACCAGAGAGTACAGAGCTGTTTAGCGAAATTACTGGTGTACTCGCGCCTCAGTGGCAACATAATTACCTTCTTTGAGTGGTGAATAACCGCTTTTCCCTCGACGTAGCTGTAAATCAGGTGGTCCGGTTCAATTTGTCTCGCGGTCGTATCCACAGGGGAAATACCATGTCACTCAGGTCGTTATTTACAATCCTTTTTAAGTTTCTTAAACGCTCTTTACGTCGTCACCATGACGAGCGTGCATTTGAACTCTCAACCCCATTCCATATGACTGTATGTCTTGATGATGATTGGCAGTCAATCACCTGCCTTTTCCAATTTTGGCGGGGTCTTGTGACAGCTTTTGTTAACTACAGCACTTAACCACATGAACCCGGTCATCCCTATTCTGGGGTGAGCATTCGCGGAAAAAACCGATATTTATTATGGAGCGGATACAGGAGGGGGCCTAGCATAGACCCCTGAGGGACACAAGTGAACTTAATATGTGGGGTGTCACTCATTACACTGCTGTGATACGTCCATTTCCATTTCACAAGATTTCAAATATAAAAATCTTTTGATCTACAAGCTCACAATGCGTTGCATCATGACGCATTGTGAGCTTGTAGATTGTGGTTATTGTATGTTTTGTAATAATAATCAAGTATCCGTTGTTAGGGTAGTTAAGGTAGGTTTTATTGTCATTCTGGAATCAATGTCTTTATACATGAACAACCTTAGTAGATGCAAAAACAGTTTCCACCTCCTTGTACACCTTAAAAGTAAAAAAATATTGACATGAGGAACCTGTGAAATTATAATGACTACACCAGCAATTATACTCATACAAGTACAATTCTCAGTACTCAGTTATCTAAAAATTGTGGACTGTGCCTTTATGGGCAGAATTCCCACAAAGAAACTGAATCTTGTTTACGAGGGAGTCCGTTTTCAAAAGCTTGAGGAGAGAGGGATCTTATCGGCTGCTGGGTCACTCAGTCCTTTGGCGGACAACCATAAAATGGCCTTAGCATGGCTGCCTTGACCTGCTCCTGGCAAACATCCATCATACAGTACTAGTACACCATGGCCCACTTCCTCATGCGTTACTTCAGTGTTGCCGCTATACGCCACTTTGTAGTTGCCGGTCTTGGGCCTTGTTTGAAAAATGTAGTTGCTTATTTGGGCTTGTTTCCTAGTTGTTTAAACCAGTGGTTCTCAAACACAATACTCTGTTGTGTAAAATGTGCTTTATAAATACATTGGATTGGAAATATTGCCATGTGAAGGTCATGCATTTGTCCACAGTTCAGGATTCAAATGTAAAAGTAGCAAAAGTGCTGCTCAAGAAGGACGTTCAATTACAAAAAAGCAAAAAGTATAAATAAATAAATATATAGATGAGAGCTTTCTGCCTCACAGCGACGATACCGTAGCAACATAGGTTTTTCTGAAAAGGTTTAGGATTTGGAAGACATTTGTAGAATTGACCTCAGGCCTTGATGGCTTAAGCCTTAAACTTGAATCATTGTGAATGGACAGGGCTGGGTCAAGCGTTTGGCTTTGTTCCCTGTTCTCAGCCATGGACCCAGTTGGCCATGTCTGCTAATGAGGGGACAGATAATCACTGTGCCAACATCTACACTGCAGAAAATGTCTCGCAGAGTGATTTAAGCCGTGTGGGATGGATTAGCTGCCGTTTTAGAATGCAACGTAAGACTGTGTGGCTTGGTGAGACGGTCACTTTTTGCAGCGTCAGCCGACAGCGGCCAGCAACGGGCTCTGTGTGTTTGTCAACAGAGTGCAGTTGGCCCCCGTGTTTATTTAGCTGGTTCCTAAAATAGCATCCTGGCTCACTTGCTAGCTAGCCGGCTAGCATGGGCCAAGAGGCAAGGTTTCATTATTTCTGTGAATGGTCAGCGAGAGAGAGGTGGGGGCGTGCAACAAGAGTGGTCAGAGAGGGAGGGAGAATGAGAAAAAAGGGCAATGGAGATGTTAAAGGGAAACTGTCATGATTGTTCAACAATTGTCTATATAATTATATATGAATGAATATAGTTTATTTTGTATTTAGTGTAGGGTTAATGATGCATTCGCTATAATCTAGAGCAGTCTTCTATGCGCCTCTGGCTGAAACACTGCTGAAATTGTGCCGACAAAGTTTACTCCAGTCATGTAATCCTTTGTTCACGTTAGTCTATAGGTGGCCATGGTATTAACATTGAGTGTTGAGACTTTGTTGAGTTCCTCCTAATAGTATAGAAGAGCGATATTGACTTCAGAAAATATGAATCGGGTCGATGTAATACCAACCCATACAGGGCTTGCCATACCAATGCTTGCCGGCAAAATGCATCATAAGAAGATTTAGGAACGCAGAGAAAGGCAGACAGATTAAAAATTCTCTACCGGCGTAGCCGTCTGGGCACCTAGGTTGGTAATGCAGCCTGACGGCACATTGCCGGTTCGATTCCCAATCCCGACGACGTGTGTCAACCCCCCTCTCTGTCACCCCATGTCCTGTCAGCCTGCTGTTAATCTATCAATACATATAAAAGCCTCCAAAAATGTATTGAGGAAAAAATAACAATCTCTGCCAATATTGTATCTTGTAAATCCCACTTTCTATGGACTATGTGATAATGATCAACATTTGAGTACTAAAAACCTAAAATATACTTAGTTGACAGGAGTCCCCCATTGCCCAAAGCTCTGTATTAGATGCGCTCCTTTGTCCCACTGTCGCCAAATCTCTACGTCAAGAATTGCCAGTCCACAAGCTTACAACGTGTGGCAAGCTTGTAGATCTAATATTGTTGACGAAATGTTCACCCCAGAATAGGCACGCTAGGGTTCACGTGATTAGTGGAAATGCCCTTCGACGGCGTATGATGCTTATTATACAAACGGAGTGAGAGAAAGGCAGCGTGTAGATGGATGGACAGAAAAGGAAACGCAAAGAAGAAATAAAAAAACTGAAAAAAGCGCTTATGAAAGAGAACCTTTAACTGCAGCCATCATTGGCCGTCAGTCAAGCCCATTAGCCAACAAGTCGTCCGTACAGGCTGGAACGTGATGAGCTTCCTGATTGACAGCTCGCAGTGTCCTTTTGTCTATACAGTAGGCCTACTACACCAAACAGTTCACCATTCACATTCTGACAAGACTCCTGCCTGTCAGTGTGGATTACTGTGCGTGTTATGGCCACGTCTCTCCCTGACTGGCATTTTGCATACTTTTATCGTGCCCTTATCCTCCAGCGAAACGATTAGGTTTCACGAGGTGTTGTACTATCGACTTGACATTTTGCACAATACCCCCCTCATATGCGTTTGGTTTCTCCAGTCCACATGCGCCGTCTTGAGATTGTTTGAACAGTGAAAGGCAGCTATTTGCTTGTAAAGAAACGACGACATCCATTGATATAAACTGTAATACACGAGTCCCGAGGTCAAAAAACTTTTTCTTTGCATGAAAGATAAATGTTGGTGTCTTTATAGTAGAAATAGAGATGTGTTTTTGTTTTAATGCAGGAGCTTATTGTAATAGTGGACACATGTCTTCATTAACCGTACAAAACTAAAATCACTTATAGGGTTTTGTTTTGGAACAATGCATAGTCACACACACACACACACACACACACACACACACACACACACACACACACACACACACACACACACACACACACACACACACACACTCAGTGGTGTAAAGTAACTAAGTACGTGTCCTCAAGTACTCTGCTTAAGTACCGTTTTGGTACTTTACTGGAGTATTTCCCATTTTCTATACTTTCTACTACAATTACTTGAAAACTTTTACTAATACTTTTTCCAGACTTTTACTTGTAACAGAGAATCTACATTGCAGTATTGATTAAGTAAAGAATCTGAGTACTTTTTCCACCACGGTAACTCACACCCACTAACATAATGGTATAAGATCGACAGGGCACAGCAATCATACACTTAATAGCAGAAAAGTAGAGGACACGCATCACTCGACACTTCTACATTAAACGTTCATTCAATCATTTATGTGCTTTCATGGTGCATTATCCTTATGTTTTTGCATACCTCCCCTCGTGTCCACACACCTCTAATGCCATGCTATTATACATGATATACGTGTGATTGTATGCTCTGATAAATGCTGCCTTTCACAGGAATATGTCACGCCTTAATGGTACTGTACTTAATGGTACTGTACTTAATGCCTCATTGCCATGGGCTGCTTTCACATCGCTATTAGCCAAAGAAAGGTTGGGAATGTATTCGATACTGACTGGCACGGATATGCCTGTCGCACGCATATACACACTTCACAGATGCACACTTAAATCCATGTTCTCAACTTCTCACACTGCGTATATAGAAAGGTACTGTACACACACGTACGTTGGTACTGATAGTACTGTACTAATAGTTGTAACTTAATAGTTAATATTTTGTGACATTTCATTGCATAATGGTTGAAAGCTGTTTATTTCATATTATTACTATTTACAGTTTAAAAGGACTTAATTGATTTATTTACAGTATATATTGATTTCATTTATTTCATGAATTGCTATTTATATTTGTATTCATTACTAAGCGTTTAACAAACTGCATTTCCCATGATGCTTTGTAACTAGCGCCGGACGTCCGGTGAGAAAAAGCCAGGTTTTCTTTCGTCCTGTTCAGTCTTTTGATTGTAATAATCTACATTACTAGTAGTTTCATTCGATTTTCTATCCATCAACTCTATGCATTCTTTTATTAAACGTCAAAATCGTCATGTCTGTAAGGAGACGGCGCCAAGGCTTTTTAAAATTATAAATCATAATGTAAACCATATACAATATTCCCTACTTAATCAATTGCCCTATATGTCCTGTCCTGAGGGGGATTTCTTTATGCATATGCTCAGCTGTTCGTGTTCGTACCCGTTGTGGAAATATCTGTAAAATGAGGTCACTACAACCTGTCTATACCTTGGAGAAAGGCTTGAAGGTACTTGAAGGTGGACAACATGCAGGTGACGGTGATGTCATAGAGTAGACGGTGAAATAGAAACCCCCTTCTCCCCCCCCCCCCCCCCCCCACCACACACGTTTTGATTTCTTCTATAATAATAATGATAATAATAATAATACTAAAACTAAAAAAACTTTATTTATATAGCACCTTTTTAGACAAAGCCACAGAGTTCTTAACATAAAATCAACGGTTAATCGTAAATGCAAAACGATTACAACAAAAAAGGCAACATACAATGACCGTGTCAAGTGAAAAATAAATGCATACATTGTTAGGGGGTTACAAAGGTTTTCCTATACAAATGGGTCTTTAATTTAGATTTAAAAATAGTTATGGAGCTAGCAAACCTAAGGTCCAATGGGTGGCTGTTCCAGAGTCTGGGAGCCCTAACTGCAAAGGCCCTGTCACCCTTCATCACCACGTTGGCTAAATTAATACTAGAGGGCATTTAATAGTCCAGGCAGGATGAGATGAGTGCGTTGACAACTTTGTGAAGGTTAGGGATGGAACGGACTGGTCGGATTCTGTAAACTAAATATGTCTTAAATGGAAAAAGCACGTGCAAACCACATATTTTACCTGGGTCTCAAGACAGAGGTCAGAGTCCAGTAGCAACCCAATGTTTTGGCTACTGGTGTGACATTGGCTGACATGGAATCGGGACAGTTGTGCAGGTGTGTTCTAGAGGTGAGAGGGCCGAACAGGAGGACTTGGGATTTGTTAAGTTGCAGGAACGCGGATGATGAACACTTATCCCGACCTTCTGGAATGTTTCGCCCTGGAGAAAGGCAATCCCCGACTCCACGGGCAATCTGACTGACATTTAGGACCGCGAAAGAACAGGTCTGGACTCGGCACCTTTCGGCTAAATAGCTAATGAACCATCGCCGGGGGCGACACCAAGCATTCCATTTCATCACCGTAGTTACCCTCCACACTAGTAGCCCCCCTCCACCCCTCCACCCCGGGGGCACCCCGAGCTCCTTGGAGAGGTCGCACACCTGTCTGTGCCCCCCCACCTTCATCCACCCCCCTCTCCTCCTTTCCTCTCTCTCTCTCGCTCTCTCTCACATCCCCTCTTTACTTTCTCCTCCATGACATGTTTTGTATGCCCCCCTCCACTCATCCTGTTTATTTTCCCCTTATGTTTTTGTGAAATGTGGCTAGACTGCAGTGCATCACTTTCTCCAGGGCTGTTACATCCTTCTCTTGTACCCTATTATACCCCACCATCCCAACTCTTTGTAGCAGATGGTGTCTCTCACAGCTGGTCAACGATGTACGTGAACTATGTTAACCACTTGAGCCCTAATTTGGTGCACGGAAGCCGGCCAACTATGAGCATTATGAGCTTGTCCATCTGACATTTTGCCCGTACTTTGTGACATAACGGTACATGTGGATCTCAGGACAAACTGCGACAAACACACACACCTGCACATGTACCATGCTATTATAGGAAATGGGCATGACTTTGCGCACGCACGCACGCGCACGTGCGCGCACACACACACACACACACACACACACACACACACACACACACACACACACACACACACACAGGGGTCGTAGTGTTATCAGTTCACCCACTGGAGAGTGTTTTCTTAGTGTTACTGATAAGAGCTGTGGTGATTGACACTTCACATAGACACATATTGAGTGCAGACATAGAACTGATACAATTCAACATCATACAGGCTTTTCTTAGGAATATAAATGATAATAGTTCTTGTTTTTAAAGTATAAAAGAAATGTAGCATAATTTCTATTGTATGTTGCTTTTATTTTGAAACGGTGGTTATCTCATTTGGTTTATTTGGGAGGCCTTGGACTCACCGTGAGAAAAAAACATGATGTACTTTACAGATAGTTAACAAAGTGTTGCTCAGAATGTGTTGTTTGTCATATGTCTGTCTTATGTTCCTATACAACCTGTATAAAAAACAATGGGCTATATGCACACAGAATAACTCTTTCTACTTCCGGGCCCCTTCCATATTTCCTTCTCAGGTGTTACCGATTATACTAATTAAGGCTCTGTTGCATTTATTGTGCTGTGGTTCTCAATTTTTTTAATAACTCAAAGCATTTGGTTCCATTTATACACTCTCAGAGTTACAGACCCGTACAGGGCCATTTGAAACCCACTCAAGGACACTTTGAGACCCACTGGTGTAGCAGAGTGTTTCCAGTGAGCCAACATGCACAATAGCAGCACCCTGACTGTTTGACCAGAATGGAACAGAGCCTTCATTAGTATCCTCGTTAACACCTGTGAAGGAAGTAGGGAAGGGGCCCAAGTTCTTTCCAAAATGGCCGTGTGTGCATACTGCATAGGTGTTGGGCGTGTGGCTAATAAAGTATCTATAGCGTATCTACAGTGTAGAAAGACACTCGGCGGGACTCTCCTAACCAAGACATGATACAATATAACCACTTGTTATGCTTTGGGCTTTACAGATAGACCTGTCACAATTATTACATAATTGTCTAATCGTAAATATTTGAGATATTTATTTAGTTATAATCGTTTCCATATTGAAAAATGTTCATACATTTAAAAAAGATGAAATAGCACAAGCTTACAGAGCATCACGAAGTGACGTGCTGTAAGCTTGTAGATCTGCTATTTCCTTGTAGATCAGCTATTTCAGCCATTTTTATAGTAGGCCTATAAGATTAATGAATAATATGTCAGTAATTTATTTGTATATTTCAGCTATTTGTCATATCTGCCCTGTGCACTTTTTGATTACAAGGCAAACAGACATATTTACTTTATTCATATATTTCAATGTCCAATCAATGCCAACAATTAATCGTCAATTTAAACATGTAATCGTGACACTCTCACTACAGAATATAGACCGAGAGAGCAGAGGAGTGACTTGTAAAAAAACAGTCCGGCTGACCGGGAATTGAACCGGGGACTTAAAGTCAGGCATTTTAGACTGGGGGAAGACTCAGACCTTCTGAGGTGGCCTGGACTGACCTCGGAGATGCAGCGATACCCGGCATGTCTCCGTTTGCAGAATATTTAGGGACGTATAACTCACAGCGAAATGCTGAAGGCCGACAAGAGATCATTTGAGCGTGGAACGTAGAAAACACGGGTCAAGGCTTGGCCCAAGTGCTTATTTAATTTTTTGTCCAGGAACGCAGATTACTTACTTACCGGAAACAAAAATGATGGTTCTACTGCGGTAGAAAGTGCAGTGCGTATAACCTTCAGGCGCGGTCCCTAGAGAAACCCTAGCTCGACTGCAATCTGTCTGTGACCTTGTGGTTTCTCGTGGGTTCGACCAGAGGTTGTTTGTCTCTCCCTGACCATCTTCTCAGGATGTGTTTCTCTAATGACCTTTGAAAACAGATGCACACAGATGTTCAGGGAGAGAGAGAACCTTCCTGCCCTTTTTGGGGCGTTAAAGGCAGATATTTCCCCAAAATCTTCAAAAATGTTGAAATCGGCACATCTGCTATTTTCAATGTTTTCAAAGGACACAGTTGCACAACGAAATACAAAATAGGCCTTGAGAGGTTCATTAACAACAGTAGATGTTTGGAGTTAAACACTCCCCTGTTTTCAATCACTGTGATGTTTCTCCATCTGTCCTTCTAGGTCAAATGCGTTCATATTTGTCTATCAATGATTCAGTATGAATGGGCGTTGAAACAGTCGCTCATTCTGGTGATCTCACCATAGCACTCAAAATATGTCACACAACCACAGACACTGCTAAAAAAGAAAACTTGGTCTTTCAACACCATAACTTTCCTCAAAAGAAAGACAGAAGAAAGGAAAGAAAGACTGGGCCTCATCTCCATAACTCAGTTCCTTCTTTTACGATCAAATTAAACGAGTGCCTAGACCGCTATCCTCTTAATAGACTTTCCCATGGAGCGCTCTCTCTCTCTCTCTCTCTCTCTCTCTCTCTCTCTCTCTCTCTCTCTCTCTCTCTCTCTCTCTCTCTCTCTCTCTCTCTGTGAGGTCGCATGCAAGATGACCGACCTTCACTCTTCCTGTTCTCCACGTACCTGTAAATCATTGGAATTGACCAGGTTGTTTTAAATGGCTAGTAAATTTTAGCATCTTTCAAAACAGACCGGTACAACGGGCTTTTGTCATATAAACCGACGCATAACAAAGACACAAAGACAACACGTCCTCCAGGAGACACACAGTTTCAGATTGAGAACCTAGACGAGAAACCAAACGTGAGAACGGTTAGATTACATTGTTCAAAAGTCATACTGTTGCAATATTTTAGGTGGTTCTTTGATTTTCTGGGGTTAGATGTGACCCGGTGCCTTAAATGAGTAGCCTATAAACGGTACCTTAAATGGACAGATCACACGTCCAATGCCTAACAGGTCATGTACAATGGTCCTGTCAAAGACAGAGACCTGTTCAGGCTAAGATCATGACGTAAATGTTTAACAATATGCGTTAGCTTTGAGTTTAACCCAGTAAGACTGGGAAAGCATCTGTGCCATTTTACATTTAAACCACTTTAACCATGAGAACCACTGTTTCATAATGGGTTAACTAAACCCTGGCTGTCTGGGTGTTAGGAACCCTTGGGGGGTGTGTGGGTGTGTGTGTGTGTGTGGGGGGTGTCCTCAGTGTTTGCAACTGACTGTAAATAAATGGTCAGTCAGGAAAAGCACAGAGGTTGGTTTATACATTTTAACGATCTCTACAGTACATGTTGTCATGATGAGACCCAGGTGGTCCCACAGAGGGTTAATGATTGGTGGAGACCCTTAAAGGAGCACTTCTCCCATTCTCAAATCCGTCTTCAATTGGACCTCATCTCCTGTTTATAAGATGGCACAGTTTCTGTCCACTCACTCCCACCAAATCATTGGCGGGCTGTGGACAGTGGTGGAGAAATTACTTAAACGTTATACTTAAGTAAAAGTATCAATACTGCAATATGGAATTCAAAGTGTACTTGTTGTGATACTTAGAAGCAACAGGACATTAATTTAAAAACAGCAGTCGGTATCCACAGTCCCATAGTTGTATTCTCTCTCTCTCTCTCTCATCCTCTCTCTCTCTCTGCACTGACCCGCTGTCGGGCGTCCACTGTGCATTCCATTCCTTCCATTCAACCAACCTTTCCACAGATGGGATCAGAGGTCACCCATAAGGCAGAGCAGGAGGGGGTGGGGTGTGTGTGTGGTGCAGCGCAGCGCTCGCAGGATCCTCTTTGCACCTTGCTAACTTTTGTCTTCAAACTAAAGTCCCTTTTATTCATTAAAAACGGAGTGGACGGGGGGGATGTTTGTCTTTCTCTGAAGTTCCAGCACGGGTGTGGACATGCAGTGCTTCATGGGTAATTGACCGAAGCAGGTGGCCTCGTTACTGATTGGCTAGAAGTCCGATGTTCCGGAGAGAGTCGTTATGGATCTCGGTTGTTATTAGTTAACCACGTTAAACGAAGCATGCAGCTTTGACCGTACCAATGAAAAACATTCCTAAGTTATCAACTTTCTCTATGCCATCTGCAGTATACTGAAATGTGTTTGAATGTCCTCGGCGTACTGGGTGGCTGGGCCTAACCACATCAGGACACCTCAGGCCAGTAGTTTCCCAAACTACACAAAAAGTTAATTCTATACCCATTTCTGGCAGGTCATTATAGGCGAAAATGTTTAGTATTTTTATCCAAAATTGCAGAAATCACATATCTACAGACTACAGTACAAGAATACAACACACCAGAGGTGTGATGAGTGTTGGGGATGCCAGAGAGATCGTGCTAGGTAGTATAAGTACATCTGAATTGACTTTCATTTCATGGAGTCAAGTGACCCTGCAGTATTTAAGCTGTAGTGCCACCTGTCTGGCCCACACGAAGGATAAAACATGCAAACACGACCCTGCAGCAGATCTACAAGCTCACAATGCGCCACGTCGTGACACATTGTGAGCCAAATGACCCAAATGTGTATCGTGCTGAAGTAGTTATTGTATGCAATTAGTCTAAAGTTTTCAAATAATTGTAAAAGTACAACATTTTGCTCTGAAATGTAATGGAGTAGAAGTAAATGTATTGGAAATATTCAAGTAAAGTACTTAGTTACTTTCCACCTCTGCTGAACACTCAGCCTGTGTTATATCACCGTGGCTAGATCCAAAATGGCTCCCCTCATGGGACCTATCACTTGTAGTTTCCACTCTACTCTGGCCTACTGACATCTGCCGATGTCGCCTTAATGGCCTCTTCACGGGAGCTCGTAACCCCTTATATATGGACGTCAGTCAGCCAATATTATCTCAACCACACAAAATATTAGTTCAACGTCCATGTTAGCTAGAAGCCTCTCCTTCGCCCCCAAGTTCACCTCTGCCTCCCCTTAATGCTGACTGAGCCGTAATGGTGTCCCAGCGGGGCACTTAACCCCTAGTCGGCTTATATTATTCCAGTGTGGTTTGATCCAACATGGCGGCCCCCATGGGATCTGTCGCCTCCCCCTCCTAGTCCAACTGTGGAGTGTTGGTTTCCGACAGCGAAGAGGCTGACCGCGGGGAGGCTTGTACAGACGTGCCCCCTGCGGTGTGTGAAACCGCCAGATACTGCCAGCTGTGTAAAGTTCAACCCACAGACCATGTACCAGGGCATGATACATAATTGCTGTAATAATAATGTAGCAAGGCCCTTGTGTAAAAACAACAATCCGGTTCAACATTATCTTGCTAGTTTGTTTGAAGTGATTTGTTCTTGTTATATCATGAATACATTTAATAGGCAGCCTATATCACTTTTTAAGATGGATAAATAAGTAGCCAGATTCTTTATTATATGATGCCATCGTTGGATGCCGATCTACAAGCTCACAACACGTTGTGGATGCGTTGCGTTGTGAGCTTGTAGGTCGGCTGTTATCAGCACGCGACGGACGTTTTTATTTTATTATGCCTTTATTGATAGTGACGTGACAGGAAATGGGGAGAGAGATTGGGGGTGACACGCAGCAAAGGGCCATCGGGATCGGGACTCTAATCGGATCGGTCTCAGCCATAGCACTCTATGGCCATGGGACGGTGCTAATCGCCGCTATGCTAACATAGCATCATTAGCGCCGGTCAGGGCCGGCCAGTTTAAGCCGCTATCTCTGTCATCACAGCAACGGCTACGCTAATACAGTTAGCAGCTGGAGTGTGGCAGGCGCGGGCCACAGGCCACGCTCCATGCAGCACAGGGCCTGGCAGCCATGAGACTCCCATTAGTGATTAGGTTCTTTATCTCTGCCTTGTGTGTTTATTCTTGAAACCACACAGGGCTGTAAGCCTCCATGCTTGGCAAGGCCTGCTTGGATGAGATATTGCTCCACCAAAGAGGGAAATGTATTCCATTGTGGTTTATTTTTTATCTTTATTATAGGAACTAAATCTACAATATGGTGTAAAGTGGAGGCAAAATTGTCAGAAACCCTGATTTAAGTAGATTTTGTTTTAGGAAATGAGATTTCTCATTTAGTGAAAGATGTGTATAGTTTATTGAATACTATATATTTGACAGAAATGCAAACAGAGTGACTACAGTCAAAACACTTATGTATGCCCTTTGGACTAGGTTTGGTCAGTTTGGCCTATATTTGGGTTAGGTTGGGTCTAGTTAGGTGTAGTCTAGTTTGGTCAGTTTGGCATAGGTTTGGACTTGTCCCAGATGCTAACTGCAGTCTTCCCACTTCCCACACAATCCTCATACAATTCACCAAACGTATGGTTATTCATTCTCTCGTTGACCACAGGGATCAAAGGGGCTTCCTTCTATCACACACCCACCTGTACTGTTGTGACTGTATCTCAGTGTATATACAGTGTCACTGTTTACGTCTGTGTGACTGGACGTTTAGTCTTGGACCGGTTGTAAACATTGTAGTCTCATGTATACAAATGTCATGTGCCGATAAACACTATCACGTGTAACACGGCGCAGATGCCTTAGTTTTGACCACTTTCAACCTTGCATCCCTGTTTTGAGCATGTCATTATAGGCAAAAACATATTTTCTATCAGAATTTAGTCTTCGACAATGAACAAAATGTCATGAATAATAATACCTATTCTTTCTTTCTGCAGTCTGTCCGTTTAATTCCTTATCTCAGTATTTTGATTGAGCTTGATCCATTCTGCATCTACATTTACCAAATGTATTTAACATCAACTTTATGATGATATGCTTCCTGCATCTATTATACTCCTTATCTTTCCATTCCTTTGTTAACCACGATATATATAGACACCCACCTCGTATCATAGGTGAGCTATATATCATTCTGTGTAGTGATGCACCGAATATTCGGCAGCAGAAAATATTCGGCAGAAAATGGCTAAAAATGCATTTTCGGCCTATTCGGTTTCGGCCCGAATAGGCAGAAAATATATCACCGAATAGTTTATGCAATTAATGCATTCCAAAGAGCTGAATACATGTTTTATGGACCCATAACAGTGATTATTATTTAAGTTAAGTTAAGTTTTGCCATAACCATTTATTTTG
The DNA here is from genome assembly GCF_963924005.1 of Protomyctophum bolini. Taxonomy (NCBI): domain Eukaryota; kingdom Metazoa; phylum Chordata; class Actinopteri; order Myctophiformes; family Myctophidae; genus Protomyctophum; species Protomyctophum bolini. Next base: position 23,557,301 of record NC_137881.1, on the reverse strand, counting down.
CAATAAATTAGGTAGCTTTAAGGTACGGCCATGACCGCTATGGTAGGAAAAAGGATATATAATATTAATCATATTCGGATATTCGGTTTTCGGCCAACTGTTTCCTATATTCGGTTATTCGGTTTCGGCCAAGAATTTACCTTTCGGTGCATCCCTAATTCTGTGTATTATCTGTTTCATTATATTGGCCTATCTTCCTATTTGTGGGCATGCAGGATGGAACGGTGTGTTGCCTTGACACAGTATATCACACACAACTGTATAATCCAGGTTTACGTCTCTTAAGCCAAGTGAAAAGTAACCCCCGCATATTCGATGATTTACTGTGTGTTCGAGTGAGACGCACGCACGCACGCACACTACCTAATACCCGCTTCTTCTGGAAGAGGCCATACCTGCATTCCTACCTGATAGCTTCTTGGCTGTGTGTGTGTGTGTGTGTGTGTGTGTGTGTGTGTGTGTGTCTCCCTCGAACACACAGTCAATCATATGTGCACGTGTGTGCATGTGCCATGCACTTGTTGTGTGTGTGCTTGTGTCTGCAGTGTGCAAGACAAAACATTAACTTTTTGTCCATCTGGGTTTTATTGTGAGTAGACAAACTGCGTGTTGAATCAACGTGGCATCTTGTGTTCTGAAACTCTGTTCCCATTAGCTGGCTTACGGGGTAACTCCAAATGGAGTTAAAGATCCAATAAGGGTCCATTTGTTGCCAACTCTTCCTCTGCTTTAGCCGGGGACCTGGTGGTCCCCACGCCACTGGTTGAGTACCGGTGAAGTGAAGGCTTTACAGTAAGTGGTCATGCAGGTCAAACGTTTTGTTAACCTTATGACCTTACAGGTTCACTCATATTCGGCTCATTAGCTCACTCTTTATTTTAAGATGCGTTTCATATTTTAGACTTGGGCTCTAAAAATAATGTGACACGTGTGTGACTTCCTGCTACAGCCCACACCGTTCTGTCACCGGGGCCAAAACGGCGCCTGGGCTCTATGTACATGGTTGCCATTGGCTACCACTCGCCCATCCCCTCCTGAACAAGCAGAGAGAGAGAGAGAGACTCTGACGTCTGGGAGATTCCCACCAGCTGTCCTACACACACACACACACACACACATACACTCGCACACGCGCACACACACACACACACACACACACACACACACATATACTGTACATAAACTACTGGACATACACTATTAGGCCTACTGTATGCTTCTCTGTCTCTCAATGTCTCTCTCTCTCGATCTCTCTCTCTGTCACTTGCTTGTCCTTTTCCTTGACAAGGTGCTGTAACATTGCTGTGGCTTTTCATGTCCAGCCTTTCACACTGCCCAGCCAACTTCTTCAGTGTGTGTGTGTGTGTGTGTGTGTGTGTGTGTGTGTGTGTGTGTGTGTGTGTGTGTGTGTGTGTGTGTGCGAGAGACAGTAACATGACTAAGAGGCTCTTGGGAAAGATGATCCACTGCTCACATTATAATTCAATAACAACAAAGACAGAGAGAGACACTGGAATGTAGGGGTATACAGTTTGCAGTGAGGTGCAAGTGGTCCACTCGTCAACACCGTTTTAGGGCTTTTTTTTAGGTACACAAGCAAAGTCGCTCGTAGAACTGAAGGAGCTAACCATTTACGTAAGAACTTCAACACATGACAAAGAGCAAAACTAGCTGATGCGTAAGCTCACAGCGTGTCACATTGTGACATGCTGTGAGCTTGTAGATCTGCTATTTTCGTGACGAAAGAAAGATCATCGCTGTCGAACAAACGGAAGCCAACTCGGTTGGCGTTTGTGGGTTGAATGTATCCTAATGGATTCTTATCTGGTGTTGTTCTTTCGGCGCCCTTGTTTCACCTTTCTGTGATGGATCTGCGGTGCCCTGCCGGCACGTATCTCCACCTTCCACACGCTCCATCATGCCTATCTATCGCTGGCGTATTGCTTCACAGTTCACCCTGACAACCATATTTCATCTACATTATGATTATATATATACACACCATGCCGTCATTCCTGCTCCACCTCCTAGCTTATGTTCTTGTACTTCTTTCGTCCGTTATCGCCTAAAGATTATAGACCAAAGGGAAATTCAGTTGAGTCGACATAGCAGCACAGCAATAGGGATGAAACAAAGACAGTAACCGTGGTAACGCAAAGGGCAACAAAACAATATAGAAGAGACAGTATAAAGATGACTTATGAACATCCGACCTGGGCTGCTCAGGACAGGTATGCACTATTTTCCAACGATGATCGTGTAATGTTTGTTTAAACAATCTCAGACTTGCTCTGTATACGTAATTAAATCATATTTCATACTTTGTCATATCCCACAAAAATAATCTAAAATTGCAGATCTACAAGATCCCTCAACACATCAGTTGTACATCGGTTTTCTAAATATTATAAATTATATATATCTTTGTAATCTATCTATTTTTCGTAGTTACTGCACTTTGGCTTTGTAGGGGCAGTATGACAGCCCCAAAATGCCAGGCTGCAAGTGCTTAACGAAGCATAATAGCCTCCCACTCATTTCACAGTACAGTACATGACAAATAAGACTTTTTATATGTTGTGCTTCAAAGCCCACACTTCACATTATTTATTTACCTTTCAGGTAATGGCAGATGTCATGCCATGGACAACAAAACAAAACAAGACACATACGATCCTTTCCATATGTTGTACTCCAAAGAACCACAATCGGAGCGAATAATCGCTGAAGGCTGTTAGTGATGGCACATGCACGCAACCGTACACAAACACTATGGTTGCACATGTGGTCTCTGCCTGCCACCTCATTACATAGTGGTGTGTATGCCTTGTGTGACGGTGGTCCACTTAGTGTTGTTTTAAAGCTGTCTGCTTTATGTGGTGCAGCCACTTCCAGGAAGCTTCTGAGAAAGCATTTAAGTTGTATACATGCACAGATGAAGGTCAGGGTTGAGAGAGAGGCAGAGAGAGATTGTCCTAGAGACGGAGATGGGGAGAGAGAGGACATCGGGATGTTTGACTGACTCGGGCGCGTAAACAGAGAAAGACAGCACTGACTTTTAGTTTTTTACACAGATTCCTTTCTCTTACACTTCTTCTAATCTACACTACAGTATATACGTCCACACTAGGCCATGCGTACTCCTTCTACACTAGGGATGTACCTCTGGTGGAATGCCGTTAAGTGTGTGGTGAGGGATGGCTTTGTAAACAGGGGTATACAAATAAAGCTGGATTGAATCCAGTCAGGGTTTTGGGGCGGTGGGGAGGGTGGAGCCAGGTCTTCTTTGGTAAACGTGAGGTCATCTGCCACTGAGCCAGGTGTTGAAAGTGAAATGCAACGCTATACATACAACTGCATACCTCACTCTTAACCCATTCAAGCACATTAAAAATAGCAGTCTTTGTGCTCACTTGTAGCTCTGCTCTTTTTTTAATCGTGCAAATTTGTGCAAATCTTTGAATGTTTTCATTTTTTTAAGCAAACCTATTTAACTCAAATCTTTGCTCCCGGGGGTTTTGAGAGCTACTAACATAGAAACATGCATTTCTCAGAAAACCTTAGAAGACATTCTTTTGAATCGGCCTCAGGGTTAATACAATGGTTCAGTGCACGCACCATTTGGAGGTAGTGCAGGGTGAAATACCATGATGTCTGTCTGTCTGTCCGTCGAACTTCCTAGCATCGAGCGCTAACCACTTCAATCCTAAATATCTACTTCATCTGACCTGGGGTCCTCCGGACATCTATGCATATTGCTTGGTCCCCTCCTTTTCCCCCCCTCTCCACCAAACCTCTTTCCCAAATAGCCAATCTAACACGACGTTGTGAGCTTTTAGTTTTGCAAACATCTTTCTTCACTGATTATTAGCCTCATTTGACATGCTTAATTCTAAGCATGTCATAGGTATGGATTGGACGCTAGGGTTCAATTGCTCCGACGGCATCCATAGTACAAGTATCGCGTCCCATTTCGTTTCTCCGCTAGTACGCAACTCCAGAAGTGCAGAGGTCGATTGCGACTCAGATCATTATCGATCATTACTTCGCAACCACGGAGAATCTCTCTTCTGTGCCAGAAACACAACATCGACCTTTTCTAAACGGTTCCTTTGTGGGTGTGGAGCAGTTGTACTTGGCATGCCGTGCGAAACCACACCGCGGCACCGTCTATCATCGAAGAACTCTCCCTGTGTGTACAGTGCATGTACATACGCGAATCTATACCGTCGCTGAACCTCTCGCCATCTCATCCCGTAAATCATCTGAAATTGCACAAAGGCATTTCTGTTTTCCTTTTCTCTTTTTTTTCCTCTCCCCCTGCCACCATGTAACACAAGCATAGTACTTTATATTGGAATAACGCATGCTAGTTGAACATATCACAACCACCTCTGGGGTTTTATGGTTATTTATGGGAGCCAATAAACACAGCAACTACTTAACGCCGTGCAGGCTGTCACTGTCTGGCCTGCAGAAAGACACCGAGGTTGGCTGCTTCGTGCCGGTTCATGTTTGAGGGGTCTTTGATTTATATCCATGTACCGGTTCATTTGTGGTCTCTGCAGAAGATAATGCAGTTTTGTTTGCTTGGTTATGATGTGTGTGTGGGGGGGGGGGGGGGCACACACATTTTGCACGTACACACACACACACACACACACACACGCACACGCACACGCACACGCACACACACACACAGAAATACACACCTTCTTGCTTGATGAAATCAACACTGTATCAGTGTCACAATATCTCTTACTCTCTGTTCCACGTCAATCTGTCGCTTTCTTTCTTTCTTTCTTTCTTTCACCCCCTTCCTCCACATACACACACACTCAGAGGACTCTAAGCAAAAGAGCGTGTCCTCTAATACCGAGAAAGATGGAGAGAAAGAGAGCGAGACAGAGAAAGACGGAGACAGAGAGGGCGCTCGGGGCTGACAGCTGACAGTTGTGATGGCAGGAATGTGAGGAGGACAAAGGGAGAGAGAGGGAGGAGAGAGAGAGTGTGATGATCAGCAGGTATAGAGGTCTGCAGGGACGCTGCTTAGACTTGTTGCCTGTCGTTTCCTGTCCTGCTTCGCCACTCTCTCTTTTTTCCCCCTACCTAAATCGTTCTCTCTCTCTCTCTCTCTCTCCCCCCCACTCCTCTGTCTCTCACCCACCCTTTCATTTCCCCCCCCCACAACCCTCTTTCTTTTTCTCCTCCCCATCCATCATCCCTCCCTCATCCCTTCTCTTTTCACCTCTGTGTTTTTTTCTGTGTATTGATTTGACTGCAGCGCAATGGAACACAAACACACTGGACACATTCCTTGCACGCGTGCGTACACACACACACACACACACACACACACACACACACACACACACACACACACACACACACACACACACACACACCAGGTTACAATAGGTAGGGAGAGAGTGTTTAGTCAGTCAGCCTGGACTGGAATGTCAAAGACAAGAACGGTGATGAGGAGGAGGAGGAGGAGGGAGGTGAAGGTCAAGGTGAAAAGAGAGGAAGTGTGTGTGTGACTGTGTGTGTGTGTGTGTGTGTGTGTGTGTGTGTGTGTGTGTGACTGTGTGTGTGTGTGTGTGTGTGTGTGTGGGGGGGGGGCTTCAACAGGAGGATGCATTATTTTAGTTACAGTGACACCAGTCACGCCACGCCCTAGTTAGGGCAGTGGTTTTCAACCCTTTTCACATCAGGACCCATTATTTATTCGACATCATGAGATTTAGCCTCTCAGACCCAAGACTTGTTGTCCACAATTCCTTGCTATAATATAGCAAGGAATTGTGGACAACATTTACCATGATAGGAGACGATTCTTAACTTAACTGCAGATCACCAGGTTTCATTTTACACTCAAGAATTGCTTTGTTGTCGATTAATTTAGTTTGTTTGTTCGTATGAGACCTTTTACCTATTGTCATAACATTTTAGAATGGAAATATGTATCCTTTCCTCTAATGCATCCAAATATATTCAATGGAATGGAATTGAAGAATTCAGTTCATTTGAATATTAAATGGATTTAAGACACTTCGCTTATTTTTAACCTAAATCCAGTTCACTGATGTGAGGAGAAGGTACATTAGGTACAGTATTTGCAGTGTGGCAGAACATACCTTGAGTATTCTGTGTATTTAGAGCCAGCAAAACATCATCTCTGTACGTCAAACGTGCACACCATTTGGTGTGTGGTGAGACACTTGTATTTCTGTCTCTCTGTCTCTATCTGTCTCACTGTCTCCTGGTCAGCTCATCCATACTTGTGTCTTAAGTTATTTTTATAAAACCACCCCCTAGCTACCTCTCCGTTATCCTGTCTGACACTGAAAACACGCACGAGTGCACACACACACACACACACACACGGCTAACATTGTGGAGAGCAGACAGGGGGAAACTACCACTTTGACCTCTCACCTCGGGCTCATTTTAGATCTCTGACACTTCTTTACAGAGTAACACACACACACACACACAGAGACACACAGACACACGTGTACAGCCTGGTTCTGGCCTCTCATATATATGGGGTATGCGCATGCATAAAGTGAGTGGCCACTCAGTAGGCGTTCCCGCATAACTTCCGGGTATGATGATGATGTCACGTGCATAGCATACCCTCTATAATTTGTAGCTCCTGTCCACTACAACAATGAAGTGAACCGGTCCGTACCTTGCCTTGAAACATACCGTATTTCACAGGTTCTGTATTTGTTTCCATATTCGCTACGGCTGAGTTTCAGATAAGGTTCTCAGAACCTTCTTTTGGGCCCTGCACACCTGTAGCTAACCCAGGCCAACTACTTTTTAAGTAAAATTATCAATACTGCAATATAGAAACACACGTGTGTGTGTGTGTGGGGATATTTGTACTTGGAGTTGGGACTGCATAATTAGTACTTTCTCCTTTTGGTACTTTAAGTACAATACTTTTGTACTTTTACTCAAGTAAGTTTTGAATAGTGGACTTTTACTCTTGACAGAGTGCTTCTCCATTGCAGTATTGGTACTTTTACTTAAGTGAAAAATGGGAGTACTTTTTCCACCACGGTGTGTCTGTATGCCCATCCGTCTGTGTGCACCTGACCCCGACAGACAGAGAATCTTCCTCACTCACCATTCCAATCTCGGCTTACTTTAAAACAAGAACAGGGCCGTTATAGAAAGTAGCGTCACCCTCCTTAAAATAGCACACTGCCTGCTTTCTGTGTGGGCGTGTGAGCGAGTAACGTGCGTGTCCGTCTGTATGTATGTATGCGTCACAACTCACAGGGCATCAGACAGGAACGAATTGAATGGAATAGATTGGACAGAATGTCGCTAGCCTGAAAGAGACCTATCTGGACCATCTCCCGGCTGAGACAGCCTGCAGGGACATCCTATTTGTTCACCAAACTATGCCTGGTCTAGGCGTTTTCTGACACGAAAGTGTACCTGTACCCTTACTGTACCCTTACTGGTTAGCGGAAATACAAGGTTCACTCCGCTCGTATGCCAGTTCTCATGCATGTCTCACCCAGGCGTTTTTCTCCCACGAATGCGGTCTCCGAGGCTAGAATGGCACAGACTAGACAAGAATGAAATAACCCAAATAAGAGTGTTTTCTCTGACTTATATCCGTCCTTTATATCACCATAGAATTAAGAGAGACACCTTACTGCTTTCCAATTTCACATGTAAAAATGAAACTCTGCAATTTGTGGGGAGAATTTCACCCACTATTTTATACCTGGTGTAAACGTGTGAAGTAACAAAGATATGTTAAAGTTGAAGTAGAACCTTGTTCAGTATGTGATATATGCATTGTTTTTGTTCAGAGCACACCGCAGCTCAGAGCCCTGAGTCTTCTTGGGCTCGTTCAACTTTTTACAGAAGCCACTTTGGAACAAAACACTATATGCAATGTCTTTGGTCATTATGAAAGACTGAAAAGATCTATATTTTTGAGCAACCAAAATGAGCGATTTAGACCCACAGCACAGTCTGAGCCACTAAACGCTGTGCTCTGGATGTATTGTAATGTTTCACCTGTACCACTCGTTGTTGGATACAATAACATCATTAAGTTATGAAAACGGTTAATCCGGCATTCGAGTTTAAAGCTTTGTGTTCTATAGTATAGTTGTAGTTTTACATTTGTGTTCAATATAGTTTTAGTTCTTTGTTCACTACTGTATAATATAGTTGTAGTTAGCACAGCATGTGTTCAGTGGAGCCGTTGGCCAGAAACCAGGCTTCTGTATGTGATGAGGATTTGAGATAAACCTTTATTGATCCCTGGAGGCAAATTTGGGGTGTGTGTGTGTGTGTGTGTGCGCAGTGTGATGGACAGACAGACAGAGATGGACAGCTGAATGGCATTTAAATCTTGTCCTCAGGCGAACTACAGAAATAATTATGAAAAATGGGTTGCTAGCGGGCCACTGATTATATGGAATTGGGACACACACATGCACGCGTTACTTTTGTGTGCACGGCTGCACACACACACACACACACATGCATGCAGACTGTGCATACAACTCAAGAGAGCACAGGTGTGTACAGCTAAGCTGCGATGCGTGCAAGTGATGAAAACAAAGTGTTTGCACACACTTATAGGTACATATGCGTAGACGCGCGCGCTCACACGCACACAAACACACATACACACACTTGTTGATGACAGCTATAGTGAAAGGTGGAGAGAGAGAGAGGGGAAGGAAGGTGGGGTCTCTGTACTGTCCCCCTGACTTGAAGACAAACGCTGACTGATGAGGACACTGTTGGATAGATGATGAATGGTGACAGTGTTGGGTGTGTGTGTGTGTGTGTGTGTGTGTGTGTGTGTGTGTGTGTGTGTGTGTGTGTGTGTGTGTGTGTGTGTGTGTGTGTGTGTGTGTGTGTGTGTGTGTGTGTGTGTGTGTGTGTGTGTGTGTGTGTGTGTGTGTGTGTGTGTGTGTGTGTGTGTGTGTGTGTGTGTGTGTGTGTAAATACAGGAGTAGTCATGCAGCTAACAAAGTGTGCGGGTATAGGATGATGGCTGGTAGGGTTGCACCCAGAAAAAGATAATCTCACAGCTTTTGTCTTATTAAAGCCTACTGTATAAACTCACTTGAAACCACAGCATCCTATTCTAGTGGAAATGTTAGCCAACCGTGATAGCCGATCTGCTGTTTCTGGCAAGAGGTTTGGTGTGGACAGAAAAAAAGCAGTCCAAGTACAGAGTCATCTTAGGGCCATTTTACTAAGTCTAAAGCAGTGGTTCCCAAACGTTTTTAGCCCGTGACCCACAAGAGAAATGTGATTTCCCCGGGACCCAAACTAGTGAAACAAATATTTCTTGCAATGGATTTTTGAATCATGAAAACGCTCTAGTTTCACGCGTCACATGCTACTTAAAGCAGAATGACATGTTGTACATTTTGCCTCCATACTGTATAGGTTGTCACCGGTACCCCAACTTTCAGCAGCTGTCACAGATTTCCCCACTGAATTTCAGTCTTTGTGAGATGCGTTGCCACTTACCAGACACCTTTACAAACACATTGGTGAAGAAATTTATTTTCTTCACCAATGTGTTGGTGAAGAAAATGTATTCCCAGATCGGACATTGTTCTGATAATATTCCCTGTGTGCGCATTCCATCCATGCATTGCTTTTGCACTAACATGTTGGTGTTTAACTGTGCGAGTGTGTGTGTGTGTTGTGAGTGTGTATTCATAAGCAGAGACATGCAGGAACGAAGACCCCCTCTCTTCCCTTCAGGATATCGGCTAGCATCAACTAAAAGCCCCTCTCCCTTCCTTCTCGACATGAGGGCTCTTGTATAACATCACTACCTTAAACACAGACTCTGGAACCGAGCAGGCTTCCGGAGCACATAGATTCAACAACCTGATGCAGAGGTTTAGCTTTCATGTATACTCGGATTCAACAGTGCATGTGTGCGTGTGTGCATATGTGTGTGCGTCTGTGTGTCTCAGCTTGTAAAGCTCTCTGCGGAGTCCAGTGCGTTTGTCAAAACATATTTTTTTCTCCTGTGCACCAAACATACCATGTCAGTCACTCGATGAAATGCTATCCCTTCATTGTTTGAGCCAGATCCGGTAAGAGCTGGGTCTGCTGAGTCTGAGTTGGACTGCAGTACGGTGTGAACGAATGACCCCGCTGTAAAATGTCTTTGGAGTCTGCTCGCTATACGTATGCACCCCTACACCAGCAGCCCCTGGTTCGACAAAGTTTTTCTCTATGGAGAAAAACTGTACTCTGTACTGTACTGTCTGTACCGTCATCATTTCTGGATGGTTTCCTTCAAACCGTCCATGTATAGCTGCAGTCGTATGCAGTACTCATGCAGGAGTATCTGCATCACGTCTTGTACAAAGTGAGCATCAGTGCATCAGTTGCGCTCTAAAAATGGCAGATCCACGATCTTGCGGCGAGCTGCGTTGCGAGCTTGTAGATCGACTATTTTCAGCATACAACTCATGTGTACAACCATATGTAAATAATTCTGCAGGAGGCGGGCATTCAGCCTATAGGCATTCAGCAGTCTGATGGAGGCTGGCACCAAGCTAGCTGAGCCTCTTGTTGGTGAGTTTTGAGGTCTTGAGGACATTAGTTCGTAGTGGGTGTGGAGGGTGTGTGTGTGTGTGTTGTCAACTGTCTGTTGCTTGTGGATACTGGATTGATTCCTGGTTCCTCCCAGTGATCTTGCCACTGATCCTAACAACTTGTCAGTGTTTGAACTCTCTGTCGGGGCTGATGTTTTTGTGTGACCTCTGCATTAAGTGACACGTTCACTGAAGTGACGGGGGGGGGGGTAGGTACAGGGTTCCACCGTACTTTCAGATAAACGAGGCGAGAGAGAGAGAGAGAGAGAGATGGGGAGAGAGAGTCCGTCGCCATGGCGATAGAGGAGGTAAACAAATAAGCCCCTCTCTGTCTGTCCGTCCATCCATCACTCTCTCCTTCCTGTCCTAAAGGTATGGCTCCTCCTCTTTCGCTTTATCTCGTTTGTCATTCGCTCTTTCTTCCTTCCTCTCATTCATTAGTTCTTTTCATTCTTTCTAACTTTCTTTCTCTTTTTTTCTTTTACCTTTCCTCTATCATCTGCCATGCCCCTTTTCACTGTCTGTCTGTCTGTCTGTCTGTCTGTGTGTGTCTCTCTCTCTCTCTCTCGCTCTCTCTCTCTCTCTCTCTAAGGAACATTATTGGCTGTCAAACAAGATACGTTTTTATACATTTTTACAGTATTTTTACAGTATAGGATAGTAGTAGTAGTGGGTACTCACGCGAGTGCAGATCTTGGTACCTTTTTCCTGTCATCTCTTCAGTAGGTTGAAGAAAGGCACACACATATATATATACAGTATCCTCCTGGATTATGTACAGTAGGACTCTATTTAAACCTTCTTTTCACCTCCTCTCCTCCGCCCGGAGACTGTAGGTACATAACACCTAAAAAGTGTGTGACACTGCTAATTGTTCTGTCACATGCAGTCTAAATATGCACACACATGCAGTCTACACACACATGCAGTCTACACACACACACACACACACACACACACACACACACACACACACACACACACACACACACACACACACACACCACTGCAAACAGAGACACTTGTACACATTTACACCAAATCCAAACACATGGTTTTACAGACCCAAATGTATATATGGACAAATGCATAGATTACACAAACACACAAACGCACGCACGCATGCACACACACGCTTTCTCCAACTCTCTCTCTCTGTGTGTTCCTCTCTGTCTTTGTATTGTATATATCCATATCTAAACAGCTCTCTGTCTACTAACGTCACAGAACATCACTGTAATATATCCAGGCTTTTAGTGTGAGTCACAGGATGTGTGTGTGTGCATGTGTGTGTGTGTGCGCCCGCGCATGTGTGTGTGTGTGTGTGTGTGTGTTTGTGTGTGTGTGTGTGAGAAATTGCGACTGACATTTACAATGCATGTAAATGCAGCTTTGCCCTCTGTACCTGCATACCTCACAAACTACAGTATACCTAAAAAAAGTGAGCGACTCCCACAGCCACAATACAAGAGGAAGCGAGAACAACGATCTGGTACCACGCAATTTCAAAACAAACATGGGCAAATTCTCCATCCCTCTCCAAACTCCATCCATCAAAAAATGCAAATCCCTGGCGTCCTTTAAAACAGGCCTGGAAATCCACCTTTCAGCATGCCAAAGGGAGAGGAAATGATTGTGCCCATTGGGTACAAGTTGTGGTTTTGTGTAACAAGCATACAGTAGACAACATCAGGCATCCACCTAAGTCATGTCTGAGATGGTCGCACGCGTGTGTTTATTTGTGCATGTGAATACACACACACAAATAAACCTCCCCAACTCCTGGCAGAAAGCTTTGAAATGCTGCTGAATGGCTTTCCACCATGACAGTTTGACCCCCCCCCCCCCCCCCCCCCCCCCACACACACACACACACACACACACACACAACCTCTCACCCTCTGCCTGCCGGGACTGTAACCCTTGACAACTGGATATGAACACACTTCCCAAACAAGAGCAGTCAAGTTAGTGAGAAACACACACATACGCACGTACAGTATGCATGTGCACGTGCACGCACACCTGCATGAATGACCACTCTCACATTTATATATCGATACTTTGGTGCACAATGGTCATCACGACGCGACACATTGTAATGTGTTGTGAGGCTTTAGATCAGTCAGTCGGTATTACATTGAGTGTGTGTGTGTGTGTGTGTGTGTGTGACTGTGTGTGTGTGTGTGTGTGAGGGAGTGTGTGTGTGTGTGTGTGTGTGTGTGTGTGTATTGTGTGGGTAGTTTCTGTGTACACGTCTTGGTTTGGCTGCGATGACAGATGACATGTAGTGGAAGTGTTAGGGGGTCCTGAAATAGGTGCAGGGAGAGCCACGATGTGTTTGGGATGAGCCATGAGTGTGTCAGGACCCCCGTGTGGGTGGCACTTCTCACACCCTGCAGACGAAAGCTGTGGGAAAACACAGGAGTGTGTTTCATACTGTATGTTTCGCCGTGTGTGAGTGCATACAGTATATTTCTGTGTGCGTCTGAATATGTTTGTACAGTATTTCTGGGAAGCATTTATAACTGGACTGCATCTGTGTCTCCTTATAAAATATTTTCAGATGGGCGTCCGCGGACAAATACAGATAATTCTGGGGGTCCTTGACACGAAAAAGTTGAGTGAGCACCACTGATACGTTTTTCAGAAAACTGTCAGGTTTTAGAAGACATTTTGTAGAATCTGGTCTCAGGTCTTAGTGGGTAAAAATGGGATCCCGCAGCCAGGAATTGAACCTGTGACCTTGCGGTACACTCGATGGGCCAACGAGTGCAGCGCTTTTCTTGGGCCTCTTTAAACCTGGCGTCTGCTGAAAATGTTTTTTGAAAAAGCAGACATACAAGCTCACAACACGTCGCTCCGTGTGAGCTTGTAGATTTGCTATGTTCGCCACGTGACACCGGCGTATCACGTAGTACAAAACAAGGCTAACTTAACGTGTTTTAGCATCCCTGACGGTGATAAAACTCACCCGACACAAGGTAATGTCAATTAAGAAGAACCTCAAAGCGCTGAGCCCTTCCATTGACATGGCATCAAGGAATAACCAATAATATCGGCAGCAGAATTACTGGAAGCGTTGTTGTACCTGGCAAGCCTTGCGCCAACTTGGCTGCCCTCATGGCGAGTTCGTGCCAGCCGATTGGCTCCCGTGAGCTCTGAAACGCGTTAACTTGGCCAACGGGAGTCTCTTCCCTGGCAAGACATACCCTTACCTGTTCCGAATTGTACAGTCTCCCTTATTTATGGAACATCTATCTATCTAAATTACTGCCCTGGAGTTAGTTAAACAACAACCCCAATGCATCATTCAGTAAACCTGACACTCCCTCAACATTAGGTGGTAATTTGCGCGCTGCCAACAATAGTTTGTCTCTCGTTAACGCCAGACGGTTTCAATAACAGAAACTCCCCCAGCGTGATGTAACGTCGCTAGAAGTCTCCTCGCCAGTTTCTACCCGTCCACACAGTGTTGTGGACACAGACCAGACGCATCGCCACGGTGATTAATGGGAGTCACCCATTGTGTCTATTGGAGGTAGTATCGGTCATACCATCTGTGAGGAAGGCACAATTATTGTCACAATTATTGCATAATTGTCTAATTATTTGAGATAATTGCAATTTTGACTGAAAAATCGGAGCGCTATTGCAGTCGCTGTACCGCACTGTTGTGACGAAAAGAGAGCTGAGCCAGAAGGCAAAGCTCTCGGTCTACTGAGCAATATTAATTCCTACTCTCACCTATGGTCATGAAGTGTGGGTCATGACCGAAAGAATAAGGTCGCGAATACAAGTGGCCGAAATGAGTTTTCTTCGACGGGTGGCTGGCATCTCCCTTAGAGATAGGGTGAGAAGTTCAGTCACATGAGAGAGACTCGGAGTAGAACCGCTGCTCCTTCGCCTGGAAAGGAGCCAGCTGAGGTGGTTCGGGCATTTGGTTAGGATGCCTCTCGGGCGCCTCCCTAGGGAGGTCCTCGACGCACGTCCCACTGGGAGGAGACCCCGGGGCAGACCAAGGCGCAGTTGGAGGAAATGCATCGACTCACTGGCCTTGGAACGTCTCGGAATCCCCCAGGAGGAAGTCACTAATGTTGCTCTGGAGAGGGAAGTCTTGAGCACTCTGGTGGAGCTGTTGCCCCCCCGCGACCCGACTACGGATAAGCGGTTGAAGATTGATGGAATTATTTTGTCATAATCGTCATAATCCATGTTGAAAGATGTTCATACATAAAAAAAGTACGTCTAACTACTCTTGGAATAATAAACTGAGAGCGTTTTGATTATGGGCTTTATCAGGAGATTACCGACTCAGAGTTTAGGTGTGGTACTGCAAGATGACAAATTTATTGAAAAAGTTACATAGCAGACAGAGAGAGAGAGAGAGAGAGGTTTAAGCAGACAGAGAGAGAGAGAGGTTTAAGCAGACAGAGAGAGAGAGAGGTTTAAGCAGACAGAGAGAGAGAGAGGTTTAAGCAGACAGAGAGAGAGAGAGGTTTAAGCAGACAGAGAGAGAGAGAGAGGTTTAAGCAGACAGAGAGAGAGAGAGGTTTAAGCAGACAGAGAGAGAGAGAGGTTTAAACAGGCATTTGGCAATGCTGAGATAAATATATCAAAATGCGTCCATTTAACGGATCTATGCCATGGTTCCGAGAAGAAAACATAACACAAGTTACTTAGCTCCAATCCAGATTCCAAATGTAAATGTACTTAACCCATTAAAATAGCAGATCTACAAGCTCGCGCTACGTGCTTGTAGGTCTGCTATTTTTGAAAAATCGAAAAAACATAGCTTTTTCAGAAAACTGATCTCAGGTCAAAATGGGTTAAGAACTGAGACCAGATGCGGTTTTCAGTGGTAGTGGCCTTTAGTGGTGTACCACAGCCTGTTGGTACTTGTCTCCTACATCTCCGAAACCATCCCCGCAGGCGTGCTCGCTTGGCTCCTCGTGATGGAGTTGGAAGCGCAGAGGGAAAAGCGACGGGACAAACAAGAGAGGCGGAAAGGTTTTCTTTCACCACGCGCTCATCTTCGTGTCTGTCCTCGGTCGGTCAGTGTGCATTTCGTATACTAGCTTGGCTTCATGGCTCCGAACCGTGTCTGCAGAATGTATGTAATGTGTGTGTGTGTGGGGTCAGGTAGTGGTGGTGGTGGAGGGTGTCGGTATCACCTTCCTGTGGACTTGGCTTGTTGGAGAACACCGTGCGCCTTCTGGAAGGTGGTTCTAGGACAGCTCCGTCCACACTATCGGGAATTGTCTCAGCTTTTTTTTTGGGGGGGTTTATATCAGTTCTGAGAGGGATTGGAGCTTGTCGGCCTGGGGAGGAGAGAGCAGGAGGTCACATGTACGAGCGGCCTTGATATGGCCGGCTGGCCGCCGTTGGTTGTGCACAAAACCCAACCCCTCCCCTCATCTCTATTCTCTCTCTCTCTTCTCTCGCTGTGTCCCAGATCTCTGCTGCCCGTGAGTGACCTCTTTCCCCCATTCATTCAGAGAGAGAACACACACACACACACACACACACCCTCGTTCTCTGTGGTACATACACACACACTTATCTCCGTTACGCACAAATGAACACGCATGCATATAAACACACGTGACCATATTTGCTCAAGTGTACAAAATATACATTATCTCTTTCACTCCTGCATGCACACACACACACACACACACACACACACACACACACACACACACACACACACACACACTCACACGCTGCGCATGTGCATTTCTGTGTATCAGAGAGAAAAGATACAATGTTTGTGTACAGTATGTGTGAGTGTGTATGAGTGTAGCGTGTTGCTCTGTGGTTTTCAGGCAAATGACTGTGTGTGTGTGTGTGTGTGTGTGTGTGTGTGTGTGTGTGTGTGTGTGCGCGGTAAATAGGAAACATGCAGTTCTCTTGGTGGTGATGATGATTCATCCCAAATGAAATATACATTTAAAATTATATAATTAATTTGGGATGAATCATCATTCCTCAGCACTGAGTGACATGCACACACACACACACACACACACACACACACACACACACACACACACACACACACACACACACACTTCTTCTTGGGTGGCCTGCTGTGTATCCATCTACAGCAAAGAGTTTAGTTGTGTGTGCGCACACACACACACACACACACACACACACACACTTGTCACTCCTGTGTTGCTTGTAAATCAATCAGGCTGCCAATTTGTCTCTTTACACGGTGAGACGGTGAAGTGTGTCCCACACAAGAACCAGTGAATAACAAACAACACTTAGCAAGTTGAGTCACAGCTCTCTCCGTTCTGTTGGAGGTGTCCTTCCTCTCACCTGGGGTTGAGAAACACCGTTTGGCAGGTAGACAGTGGCTGACACCAGTATTGGACCGTTATATAACAAATTACATTTACTCCAGTACTTTTTTTAAGTCTTTTTTTTTTAAAGCATGCACTTTCGAATACTTCCAAAGTACTCCTGGTTCGAATACTTCCAAAGTACTCCTGGTACTTTCAAAGTGCACATTTATTGAGTAACTTCCAGTTATAGATGATGCTATTTGACCAGTATCTCTACTTTGACTCGCGTACAGGGGGTTGAGTAACTTTTTCCACACAACTCTCTCTTGTTTGTGTGTACTCCACCTCAACCGGGATTGAGAAACACTGTTTTGCAGGTATGGACTCCCCGAGTTCTCCAAGTCACAGGTGGTGTATATCCCCTTACTTATAAAAGGATAACCAGGAGAAAACCATAAATCTCTTTAGGTGATTGCGGATTTAAAACCTTAACCGTAACCCGACACCGACTAGGTCATAGGTTGTATTCTTTGTTAAAGCGAGGCCAATTAAACTCCTTTCTGCCCTTATTCACAAAGACCCGAACAGCAGACAAGCCTCCCCTGTATGCCCCACAATACCCACATTCACTCTCCCCGCCACCCAGCCGCGGCTAAGCTAACCTATAGCTGAAACTCAACCTGTGTGGCTAACACTAACGCGATCTACAGCCATGCCCGATACGTTAGGCTAGCGTTAAAGCCGCCTGACGCTAAGCTAATATTCACCTGTAAACTGATCCACTCCTTCTTTTTTCTCTCCTAAGTGCTAAACTGATGTGCTGGGAAGTTTTTTCCTTTTCTTTTCTTTTCCTTTCCTTCGAAAGGACAAGGAATTTTAATTTTTGTGAGATAGTTGGAAGCTTGGATTAGGGGAACGGTTGGAAGGTAGCAATTAAAGTGGAACTAAAGTATTCCGGAATTAACTGCTTAATTCCAAGAGTTGTGGAATTGAGTGGATTCCATCTGTCAGCAAGTGGGAATGTAAATACCAGTTTATTTATTGTTGCTGCATTTCATTTGTGACCAGATGAGAGGTTGCGTAGAATAGCCTAGATCACAGTGGGTAGGATGCAGTTAAAGGACCACTTCACAATTTTTCAACCTATCTTCATATAATTGATGCTCACTGATTGATGTTCATGATAAAATAGCACACATTTCTTTCTACTCAGTCTGTGTCTCATAGGAGGGCTGTGGGCAGTTCAGAAACCCGTCTCCAGCGACATCATTGATGGGGAATACAAGCCAATAGAAACTGCAGGCTTTATATTCCTAAAAAGTTACAATGTGATCATGGAAGCCATCGTTCTCTGCCTATCGATGATGTTGAAGTCAGGTTTCTTAACTGCACAGAAATCTCCTATGATACACAGACCAAGTAGAATTTGTGTTGCTATTTTATCATGAACATTAGTCAGGACCAATTCTATGAAGATAGGTTGAAAAGTGGTGAAGTGGTCCTTTAAGAGAGGGCTACACCAGAGCCCCAGGACCCTACACCAGGGTGTGGCGAGGAAAGGCAAATGTTTGGCAGTATTTCATCATCAGTATTCTAGTATTCACCACACAATTCTAACAAAACATCTTTACAGCTTCATCGCCATGAGCAACACGGTTGGCAACCATCTGTCCCGTGAAGCAAGAACAGCCACGTTGAGAACACAATTTGCAAATTTTGCCCCACAATTTATAGCAGTCTTTCATCGTGTCTCTAATTGTGTCTTCTTGGGTTTGGATATTGCCTTGATTCCCCCCGTCGCCTGTAACCGATCTACTGTGGTGCTACAGTATGCCAAAATGCCACACAGCTCTCTGCGGCTCGGAGGATGAGCGCTGCCATGCCGACAGTACCCAACATAACATACTGTATACGGTACATCTGCTCTGACTGACAGGGGGCGTAGACATGGGATCATTGGCACATCCACGTACGGTTTCATCAATAGGTTGCTTGATCGTCGCTTTGCATTTACTGAAGAAGATTACATTTCCAGCACCACGTTCAACCTGGGGGTCCCTGTTGAATGGGAATTCATTAGACATTAGTCATTATAGCCGAAGATTTTTCAACAAAAATAAGTGTTTATTTTACATTCCTGTCTGTGATGGCAAACATGCACACATACCTGACCCAGGGTGGGGGAGGGGGAATCCCTACAAATATATTTGAGGGTTTGTTTAAGCCTATTGCGGTGCCAGGTGGGACAGAGACTCAACTATGCACAACATCACAGACGCAAGTATTTAACCTAAAGCTATACATTATACTTCATCAAGTAGCAAAAACAATCTACAAGCTCACAAGGCGTCGCATTGCAACACCTGAGCTTTTAGATGGGCCATTTCGGCTGCATGACACCGGCATACGGTGAAGTATATAATTGGGCTTAAGCGGTTACATATCATTTTATGAATGAGGTCACAGGTATCGGCGACCATGCTTAGTAACCCCAACAGGACGGCCACTGTGGCTCTGATTACACTAACAGGAAATGACTGGTCAGTGACCTACAAGGTGTCCAGACTCTTAACTGTTCCCCGGGGCCCTCTTAACCTTCATACAGAGAGCTAAGTGGAGTCTAGGTACTGGCCTGTTTAAACCCTTAACGAGAGAGAGAGAGAGAGAGAGAGAGAGTATGTGCGTGCGTCATGCGTGCATGTGTACATGCGTGTGCTCTGCTAAAAGAAGCACACTAAGGTCCACACACCGGTTATAAACTTCACTTGTTTAATGTCGTTTGACTTTTTTGTTCAAACCGAATCTCTTCCGGAATGAGTTACCTCCCTATTGGTTGAAACCTGAGGCCATCAGTGTGTGGCCCCCTGGTGGTCCGCCAGAAAGCTGCAGCAGTTTAACGTCCATAATTATAAGTCTTTTCAGATAGGAACCCAGAGAGAGAACCAACCTGCCAACTGCACCTGTCCTAGATACAAAACTAAAGTCTATTCACAATTTGTTATATTTAATATTTAATTCTACAATAATTTTCATTTTGTATGTCACGCCTGACGGAGAGACCGCCTGTAGAGTGGTGTATTGTAATGTATACAGCGTTCTTACTTACCATAGTAAAAATAACAATACAATTACCATTTTAAAGCTCTGGCTGGGTTGGGGTGCAGGGTGGTATACGGGTGGGTGTTTTGGTGGTGTCTAGCGTGATGGGGTTTAAGGGGGGGGGGGGTCTTTTAGTGGTCCTGTTAAATGGTACGTTGCTATTGTGAGGCAGTGAGGGCAGGGGTGTGTGGAGACAGATAGAGTCTTTAGTATTGATGCGTGATGTTACAGCATGGATGGATGGATATAGATACTGTATTCTGCCACTCACAGCTGATATTGTAGAAGTCCTGATTTCTAATTGGTCAGTCAAGGTATTCCGGCATGCTGTTACTTCCTGATAGCAGACCGCTGTTCTGTTAGCCTCTTGTTTACGTTTCCATGGAGGCTAAGGGAAATATTTCTTCTTTTAATTTCCTGTATGTACAATATACCGAGATATATTGAAATGGGGAGAGGGAGAGAGGGAGAGAGAGAGAGAGAGTTGTCCTGACCACAGCTGTCCACCGCAGGGGTCGAAGGTCACCCCTATAGTGTTCCACTCCCGCAAGGCCTGAGTGACCGCTGGCTTTGTCCCTCCCCCCCCCCCCCCCCCCCTGTAGTAGTCCCCCCCCCCCCCTCTCTCTCTGTCTCTGTCTCTGTCTCTGTCTCTGTCTCTGTCTCTCTCTCTCTCTCTCTCTCTCACAGTCTCACTCTGTCTGTCTCTTTTGTAGGGAAGGGTCATCCTCTTTTTTGCATTGACTTCTATCCAGTAGATTAGAGGCAGAAATAAAGATAACATACGGTATAAATGAGAGAGAGAGAGAGGAAAGGAAACGTGGGAGCAGAGCGCACAGACAGACGGAGAGACGGGAGCTGTGAATGGACTTGGAGAGATGAAAGCAGACGTCGTATATCTGTCACAACTGTTCAGCTTCTTTATCTGCAGTGTCACACGCACACTCGCGCGAAACAGCCTGCAGCTTATTTTAGCATTAATTCATGGTAACTTTTTTTAAACTTTTATCACTGGTCATGACCACACCGGTGTGTGTGTGTGTGTGTGTGTGTGTGTGTGAGAGGGGGGGCACAAAGGCCACAAATCAACTCAATTTATAGACTTTTTTGCATCACTATGAAAAGCCGTAAATTACCGGGGCGCTCACCATCACCCTCTTTCCTTTCATTTTCATTGACCCCCTCCTCCTCCTCCCTCTTTCCATTCTTTCTTTCTTTCTCTCTCTCCCCCTCTCACTCTCTTTTCATCCGTCTGCATTTAGCATCATGTGAAGACCACTATAGGGCAGAGGGCACAGGAGGGGGACAACAAGGAGCTAGGGAAGGAGCGAGGACGAGAAGAATCTATCTATTCTCATTTATTTCTGCATACTTATTGTTTTAAGTTGACCTCAGGTCTTGTTCTCAAAGGAGAATAGACAACATTAGAAAGACGTGACTTACAAAACAAACAAATGTCAAAGCCTGGGTGTTTGTTCAACTGTTGATTTACATTTGGCAATATTGCATATTGCCATTCCTCTATACTATATTTGCTGTATATGACACATTCTTCTCATTTTCAACCAATTAGGAGCAGGCTAAAGAGCTAGTCAGTGTTTCCTACAGCCAGCCAGACAGACCAGACCTTGCCTTGCCTCTCTCTCTCTCTCTCTCTCTCTCTCTCTCTGTCTTTTTCTCTCATTCTCTTCTACCCTTACGACGTCTTCTAGCCTCTCTCTCTCTGCACCTCCGTACGATCTGTTCATCTCTCACAAGGCCGTCAGTGTGCACAGGGTAGGGGGGGCTAGGAATGCCAGAGAGTGACATGCCTCCTCTTTCTCTCCCTCACTCCTTCTCTCTCTGTCTCTCTCTCTCTCTCTCTCGTTCGGCCTCGCTCTGCTCCGTCCATCTCTTTATCTCTGTAGGAAGGCTGCTTTGTAAACAGCCTTCCTTCCTTTCCTATATCCTCTCACCCCGCTCCCTCCCGCCCCTCCTTACGTTGTCCTCTTCCTTCTATCCTTCCCTCCTAGTCTTGTTTCTCTTCTCTCCTCTTCTGTCCCTGTCTCTCTCCATTGTCATTCTAAACCTACTCCTCTCTCTCTCTGTTTGTCTCTTTCTTAAGCCACTAGTGTTATTATCTCTCTCGCACGCGCACACGCACACACACAACCCTGACCCTGACTCTCTGATCCATACATAGTGCGTGTGTTCGCACTTGCGCAGGTGACAACGTGCATCTCTCTCTCTCTCTCTCTGTGGGTGTCTCTCTTTCCGTTTGTGTCCTTCTTTTTATACACCTCTATAATTATGCCGTCTCACTGCAGTGGGTGACCGGGTCTTAGGCCATGCATGGACCCCAAACGCACGCACGCGCAAGGGTAGCGTCCGTTTCTCTACTGCAGAGGCCTTTAACAGGGGGTCTGCAGAGTTACCAAAGGGGGGGGAGCCAAATCTTTGTGTGATAGGATACACTTTTTTACCAGCTCAGAGTAATATAGTAAGAGAGTGGCGACAGTAGCGTTGACTCCCATTGTAACAATGGAATGCGGAAGTGCTCAATCTATCTCAATGGGATAGTTCCATCCATAGGAGCAATGTTTGGAACTATAGCCCATAGGCACCCGCTTTGCTGCGAGATCAAAGCGTGTCGCTACTACTCTGTACCAGCTGTAGTCCAGCTGGTTTTCTCATTGGCTGATGTACAGTATGTGCGCACCGCAAATATGCCCGGGTGGAAACGAAAGATTCAGGACACAATAGTTCCGCCTTAGCGAATTCTGGTTCCTACCTAAACTGCTGCGCTGAAACTGACACAGAGGCAGTTATAGCGGACCCCTGCAGATAATAATGCAGCTGGTAATTAGTTGATTTAATCAATTTGGGCTTGTTTTTACATTAACCATGCACTTGAACCCTATAGCATCCCTATTCTGTGGAGAACTTCAGCCAAAAATAGCCCGGTCTACAAGCACATAACGCCTCGCGCCCCGAGAAGCAGACCCAGAACAATTATTCTAAGTATTGAGGGTTTAAGTAGTGAACTGTCTGGAAATACACATTAATATGAATCACAACACAATGCTGCACATTGACAGTGCTGTCAAAACAAGCTGTCTACGAAGCTATCTATGGAAAGGTTTTATCTGCAACCTATAGTTTTATACAATACGTACTGGGCTCTCTCAGCTATGGGGTCCATCCTTGGCCTGGACAATAACATCCAAGACCCCTGCTCTGCTCCATACTGTACCGTGATGTGTGTCACATCAACAAACACCAATGTCTCCCGTGGCTCCAGAAAAGATACATCGGAGGAACATGTGCACGTGTTTGTGTTTCTGTGTATGCATGCGTACGTGCGTGTGCGTGGTGTACATACACAAGCCTGTACAGGCAGTGTGTGTGTGTGTGTGTGTGTGTGTGTGTGCGTGTCAGACACAGTGCGTTTCTGTCCACAATGCATTCCAGCCCCGTTGCGCGTTCAAACAGGGAAGATTGAGGAGCCTATCGGAGGTAGCGATACTCGTTCAACCCCAAAAGGAAAACCCAGGAAAACCTTTTCGACTTAAGCCAAGCGTTGAAAGGCAATGGATCGGAATGGTAGACGGGGAAGATAAGTAGAGGTGCAGGTACATGCAGATAATAACACGCACACACTCATACGCAGAGATATGGCCGTGCGTTCACACGGACACACACGAGAGCTGTAAGCAAACATCACACGGCAGATTCACTGCAACACTGAGCATGTGTGCGCGTGCCGTGCACACACACACACACACTCGCGCGCACCTGATTGCGCTGACTGGGCCGTGAAGCAGAACGGCAAATAGCGAAGAGCGAGAGGTTGAAAGTACACAGACAAGCCAGCTGCTGGCCAAAGTGTACTTGTTGGCATGTTCATGCAATGCCCCGTTCTTCGCTGACTGTTCCAGAGGCATTCCCTCGCACAAAGGAGCCAGGCATGCAGCAGACATGGGCCACAGTGCGCCAGCAAAATAATCCTTAGTGCTGTTTGTTTTAAACGGCTCCGCGTGCCAAACGCGGGTGCGGTTTTGTTTTCTTCCCCCGTAGATTGGGTAGAATTAGGTTGCGTTGACCCGTTAAAGTAAGGCCCGACGAAGGTTCTACGAATGCCTTCTAATTCGTACTCAAAAGTGTGCGTGGTTCTTCCGCTTTCGGGATTTGTTCCAAAAGGTTTCAAAATCTGCAGATGTACAAGCTTACGGCACGGCACGAAGTGACACGCTGTGAGCTTGCACGTCTGCTGTTTTTGAATAGCCACCGCAAATATCTAATATGACACTTTCGGTTTGAAGGGGTTAAGCAAATGTGTCCTGAGTTGACTTTTGAAGACATGATCCCTAGCGTCTCTATTCTGGGCATATCGTAATAGGCGAAGTGGAAAACATTGGGCCACTATAAACCAGTAAAATATAAATCTGCTTTTGACTATATTTTTGCACGACACTGTTGTGTATCTACTGTAGTACAGACCCCTGGGTGACCCCGTCGTCGACCAAGTGTACAGTGTTCTTAAGTGGTTAAATACTTGTGTCTGTGATTGACTGGAATGTTTTGTCATTGTGCATGGTTGAATCTGTGTCCCACCTGGCACCAGTGGGCTTAAACATACCTGCCTGGGTCAGGTATGTGTGCATGTTTGCCATCGCTGACAGCTAACGTAAAGTAAACACGCGTATAAAGGTAATGACTTACTGTCACTCCCACAGTTTCACGGGCAGAACACACAAAATACACAATGCCTGCACACCCTAACAGAACGCAGACAGTACTTCCATTTTCATGCGAATACACACAGCACACAAGATTTGTGCTTTATACTGTTGCACGGAAATATGAACTGTCGTCTGACTGTTAGTTGATAAGCATGGCAAGACGTGGTTGGATGAGCACTTGACCCTCAATGTGACGGTTTTCAAAGTGGGATTCGGGGACCCCCAGCGGTCCATGAGGGTTTCCGCGGCGTTCCCAGCTAAGTTATTGATAGTTCAAATGGACCCTTATCGGTCTGTGACTCTACAGATGGAACCAAATAGGAACATGTTGCACAATCTCCAGGTGATGGTGGTGAGGCCTAATGCATACAGTACAGAACTGGGGGGGTTCTTTGTATGGACAGCTGAAACAGAATCATATGGTAGACCTCTGACCTATTGAGACTCGATAGACATCTGCTTGAAGTGTGAAACGCACACATTAACAAACACCCATATGTACACACACTCGCCAGTGGTGAAAAGTAACAATTTACTTCTATGAGGAAGTACATTTTTGAGGTATTTGGACTTTACTTGAGTATTTCCCTTTTCCAGCACTTTTACTTCTAATCCACTATATCTCAGCGACAACTATTGCACTCTTACCCCACTACATTTATTTGAAAAGTTTAGTTACTTCAGCCCTATGAACATTCCGACCATTTGAAAATAGCCGATCTTCAAGCTCCCAATGCATTGCATGAGAGTACTTTTTCCACCACTGACATGTCATCTTACGCCATAGCTTTCAACTTACAAGCAGGACTATGAAACGCACGCATGTGAGCGAGCGTACACACGTTCACGCAAAGCCACGTTGCGTGCAGACGTCTCATAACTGAGACGTCAATTTATCTGCGCTCTGCTTAATAAGTGACATTATGTTGACGACTAGGATTCGTGTGATTCTACTCTGATCTTGCACTTTTAAGTCGCTCTGGATAAGAGCGACTGCTAAACGTCTAAATTGTAATTGAGGCTTTCCAAGACTCCATTTAACAGGAAGCAACCTGTCGCGCCGTTTCATCTCACTCCATCCTTTTATTGCTCACTCACTTTTTCCCCCTCTCTATATCAACATGCCCAACTCTCCCCGTCTGTTTCCCTTTCATCCTTTCTGTTGATCTCCACTCTCCATCTTCCCACTCTCCCTCCCCTCTCTCTCTCTGTCTGTCTCTCTCTCTCTCTCTCTCTCTCTCTGAAAATGCAGAGTGATTAAAACAGATAGCCTTTATCAGTTCAAACCAGAGAGCCGCAGCGTGCTTCACTGTCCCACCGGCTCTAAAACTATTTTACCTTTGACGTGTCAATCTGAATCGAGTATAAAGGGCATTGGATTTGTCTTGTCTGCAAGGAACACGGATGAAAAGTACTTGTATGAATCATTCCAATCTATTCCTCCTCTCATCTGCCTGTTTGGTTTTTATGTTTTGCGTGGGGACTGCGGATGTAAAGTAGCATCTTTGCTAAATCCGCTGTCGGAAAGCCATCTCTCTCCAAAATGTTCATTTATCAGGAAATGTTTTTTGTTTCTCTTTTTTCTATTTTATTAGGAAAACCGTACATTTTGAAAACAAAGCAATACTGCCTCATCAAAGTTGGTATTGTGATTTTATATATTGCCAATTACTTGCATGAGAGGGGGAGAGGTGGTGGTGGAGATAGTTGCTTTAGCAGACAGTTTGAGGGTCCAATGGTGTTTTGTTCGAAGTGCTTTATATGACAGCTGCCTATG
>NC_137881.1:23508295-23525795 GCF_963924005.1 Protomyctophum bolini | reverse complement strand
TTCACAGTCAGGGAAAAGTCCCTGACTGTGCTCTTCAGCGGTTGGTTCCCTAGAGTTAATGTACAATGTGTCCGGAGGCCAACCGTTAACGCAACCAGATTGATGCTTCATTAACAGCACAAGGTTTGTCAACACTGGTGGAAGTGCCCTCCGGATACACAATTATTTGAGTCTGTCCTGCGGCTGCATGTCTTTCAAAAGGAAAGAATAGACTTGCAGACATGTTGTGCAGGTGGTAGAATAGAATGGTGCAGTTGTTGAACTAAGTATTCAAGGCATTTTTTTATTTGTTTTAGTCTGATCTGCAAACATTTGTCTATTGGCATTAATCATTGCCATGTTCATTCAGAGGGGATTTTGTATGTCTTGTGTCTCTGGATCTAGTTATAACTTAGATGTGTTTTAATTTCTGCTTTATTTTTTTGCTCTCAACTAGGCATTGTATTGCATATTCACTGGAGTTGCAAGCTGCTACAGCATTGTGCTTAACATGATCCATTACCGATAAGTAACATGTAATACAGAATACAGGCTGTTTTTGAAGAATTTAGCGATTAACCTCAGATACCAAAGACATGTAGTCTACTCCCTATATGCTGATCTACAAGCTCACAATGCTTCACATCGTGACACATTCTGATCCTGTAGATCTGCCGAAAAGTATAATAATCTAATAATCTAACTAACTAATGTTTTCTTTTTAGTAAAAGTACAATATTTGATTCCGAGATGTAGTGGAGTAGTAAAAGCATTGGACGTTGGAATTACTCATGAATTAAAGTACAAATACCCCAAAGTACTTAAGTAAATGCACTTATTTACTCTCTCCACCGCTGTTGCACAGTGCATCACCCAACAGCGCCTTTCATTTCAAGGAAGAGCTTGGGGAATCCCCCCAGCGATGCATCTGCTAGCAGAAAACTATAGCAGTGTTTGCTTTAAGCTGATCTTAAATCTTTGATCAGAAGCTTCCTCTGCCATATTATCACATACCGTACCGCGCCACACTGACACACAGGAAGAAATTAAGCCCAGACGGCTTCTTTAATTTGCCTTAAACGTAAAGGTGTGCGGGTTATACTTTCATCAGGCTAACCGCAACCACAGTTTCCGTCTAGCTATAGCTCTGAAGAGGTGACTCCTCGTTACACGCGCGCACACACATACACGCGCGTGCGCACACACACACTATCGCCTGGGGACCCCCATCTTGAAAGTGTAACATTCCAAAAGTCTTCTGTCTCAACTCTTTTGTGTGTGTGTGTGTGTGTGTGTGTGTGTGTGTGTGTGTGCGGTGAGCGCACACACATGTGCATGGGGGTATCTTCTACACAAGACTTCACACGGTCTATTAGATACAGTAGGTGTGAGTTTCCGTTCAGCCTGATTTGTGTGTGTTTGTGCGTGTTCATCCATATGCTATGTACGTGTAATAATAATTGCCTGACTTCTCATCTGTCCTCTGTGTTTGTCCCTCTGTCAATCTGTCCTTTTCTTCATCATTGTATGTTGTCGGGCAGAAACCTCATAGTACATACATTTAATCTTTTTTCATCTACTTGTCATATGGCAGAGTCGCTCAAAAGTAGAGTGAGCTTGTAGATTTGCTATATTTTTAATGTTCAGCCGTTATGACATGCGAAGAATGCGACTGAAAGTGGTTCATTCTAGGAGTATCTTATGAATATTTAACCAGTGAAAAGTATTAATAGGAGCTTGTGACTAAATAACTGCATTGGATCGATTGGAACTTTTCCAAACTTTAGCATTTTTTGAAAAGCAACCGTTTTGTACATACAATGGCCTGTAGGTAACTCTCTTGTTCTCTGACTGACCGTGGCGTCTCAAATACACACACACAAACACACACAAGCACGCACACGCGATGAACTGTATGTTTTAATATTTTTATTAAGCTTTTTTCGATGAACTGTATATGAAAGCTATATAAATAATAGGCATGATTTCCAGTATGAGAGATATATAAGAGACTTTATAGTCTCATCACAGATGCACAGGGCCAAAAAGATGTACAGGATACATAAGGTGCATGATGTAGACATGGTTACAAATGGCAGTAGATATAATAACTGATTATGTACGTTTAAGTGGTTTAACTGTGAAAGCATCTATGTTATTTTAGACTTTAGTGCTGGCTATTCAAAAATAACAGCTATACCGTATGTTATAGTGAACATCTTTGACTAAAACCTTTGCGTTTTTATATTATATTGGGCATCCGCCTTGACATGGACCACTAATTCAGCATCAGAAAAAAGGTTAGGATTCAGAAGACATTCTGTAGAATCGGCCTCAGGTCTTCTTAACGGGTCCAGGATAAGTTATCAGTGGAATTAGGCAGTTCAAAGCAGCAGATCAAACCACAACCATGAACAGAGCACACCGTAGGCACCTGTAGTCCTGTACATTATGAACAGAAGTTAACCTTTTCCATGGTGCTTAAAGCAATGCTACATTGTCCCGACAGGGAGGGCTGCATGGGAAAGAAAGGAGAGGGTGGAGGAGGAGGGGGGCGGGTTCGGGGGTTAACAAAGGAGAGGAATGAGTTGGGGGCGGCAGATACATATATCTAATTTAACATTTGTGGAGTTGGTCACCTGACCAAAAGCGGTTAACAAAACTGGTCGACATGTTCTGTTGCCCCAACACGGGCAGAAACAAGGCCTTTTAACCAGGCTACTTACACACACTACAACTCGCTTACAATTCGCAAACCTGGCAACACTGTTCCGTGTTCTCATAGGCCCTCCAGGCCCGCCCCCACAGCTACTTTTCAGTCTCACAATCGGCCATCTTGCTTTTTACTTCGATGCGCGAGTGGACATTTAATGCAAATACATTAATTATAGCTCCAGCAAGCAAACACAAACACCTCAACTCCATCTCATTGTGAATAAGAATTCCGAGGGGAAAAATAATTTTTGGAACGCCACTTTCACCCAGTATGAAGCTAAATGTGGAAGCCGTGTGTGTCACACCAACACTGGTGACCCAGAGAATCCTGTGCCGATTCTCAGGCATCTGGCCTGAGGCACTGCCTGCGAGTTGGCTCTGCGTGCGCTTTTTCCAACTCTCACTGATTTATCCAGCTCACACGTCAATCACAGTCAGCAGCTCTCAGCCTGCACACACACGCACGTCTGTCTTGCGCACACGCGCACACACACACACATACACACACACACACACACACACAGAGACACAGAATAGGCATGCAGGCTAAGGCGAGTGGCAATTTAATGCAAATAAATTATTTATAGGTCCAGCAAGCAAATCATGATGGTCTGTAGGTCACAATCACATTCCGATTTGAGGGGTTGTGTTTTGTATGACATTTTGGCCAGTAGTTTTATATCTATCTCAGCTTTTGCCTGATAGCACACATGCTAACAGTGCTGACCACAACGTTAGCAGCATTTGATGACAGCTTGCCATAGCAACGTACAGTGTGCGCAGACCTAACGTGAGCTTCTGGGACAGAAACTTGCGTTTTCATGACAGCAGCAGCTGCTGCACCCTGTGATAGATACTGTGCTAAAGATGCTAAAGCAACACAAAACAACATCCACACGCAAAACAAACCAGGGACCAGGGTTGCCACATATCGTGGATGTGAGAGTGAAACAAGCAACCAGGTCTATAAAAATGTTAATAGGCCAGTTCAAAGTAGGTAAATCAGAAATGGTCCGGAAATTAGTCTTAAAATAATCAATTATAGTGTTGACTGTCACACTTTGTTGTCTAATGTTGTTTCAGAGCAGTGGAACTCAAACATTTCCATGTCAAGGACTACCAATAGATAAACAAGTCCAAAGTAGCTTATAATGATCAGACTTGGCAACACTGTCTCTAGGTTGAACGTTCGACTTTACAAGCTCACACATATGAAATATGTTTTTTTGAATCTTCAAACTGAGACATATTTGATGATAATACTGTTAGCACAGTCATCATACTCCAAGAGCATACAAATGGAACCAAATGGACCCTGATTTTCCCAGAGAGCAAATGGTATCAAATGGGGGTCTGTGGCCTAATGCATTTCAAACTGGGGCTTCTTGCTATTATATTCTCTGCATATCTTATCAACTTGGGGTGAATATTTCACCACAATACTTTACTGAATATTTCACAAGAATATAACACAAGAGTCAAATGTACGGTCAAATGTAATCACAATATAGGCTACAGATGTACATATTTATGACACAGTAAAATGTCGAAAATTAGTGCTATCCCCCCCCCCCCACACACACACACACACACGACAGGCAAGGCTGTTGTTTGCATCGTTAGCAGGCAGCAGCTACCTTGCCACTGCTCTCTGTGACTGTAGTTGTTTCACCATGTTTGCGTATTTATGAGAAATAAAAAACACTTTCTGTTATTGCAACGACACTGGGATGAGCCCGGCGAAGCCGGGCGAAATTCTAGTCTTACACATGCCTTAAGCCTGGTTACACTGTGTGTGTGTGTGTGTGTGTGTGTGTGTGTGTGTGTGTGTGTGTGTGTGTGTGTGTGTGTGTGTGTGTGTGTGTGTGTGTGTGTGTGTTGTAACAGAGTACCTTTTTCCACCACTGGGTGTACGTCTGTGAATAGAGCGCCGGAGTCCTGACGTCACTCGCTCATCCCCTGGTTTTCTCTATGCAGAATAACATGGGGTCATCTTGAAATCGTCTCAATAAGCATTGTGGTCCAAAAGTAAACCGACTGTCTCAGCGATATTGTCGGGGTGGTGTCTCTATCGTTTACGGCCGTCAGTCATATTTGATACAGTCTGTTTGTAGCGAAAATGTAACTAATTCAGCAGCAGTCTCTACCATGACTGCCTATACTGTATGTGTGTGACAGACTTTTATGCTTCCATAAATATTGTGATGCTGTAATATGTGCGTACGCATGTATACATTACAATACTAGACTGTATATGTATGTCTGTGTTAATATTTGTTTACGCCTAAGCTGTGTGTGTGTGTGTGGTTCACATCGGGAATTTAGTACACATGCATTTAGCTTGATTGTGTGTGTGTGTGTGTGTGTGTGTGTGTGTGTGTGTGTGTGTGTGTGTGTGTGTGTGTGTGTGTGCGTGCATGTTTGTGGTTCACATGGGAAATTTAGTATGCACACATTTAGCTTTCTTGTCTGTGTGTGTGGGGGGGGGGGGGGGGGTGGTGTGTCTGTGTACAGTATGTATATTTGTGTCACAGACTGCGTGTGTGTTTGTATATACACCAGTAAAATCCTCTGCGTTAATGTGACTGACAATTTACAAATGGACCACCAATAAAGGTCCGTTTGGGACACTGAAGATGCAAGTCTCTTGCTCAAGGACACGTTAACAGCTGAGGGTTAAACCTGTGACCTTTTCATCACGAGTACACTGGCTGTGTTTAGGGAGAGGTTTGATGGGACTGTCCAAATATGAAAACAACAGGAAGTCTTCTTAGCACAGCTGTATGTCGTCACTGTCGGTCAGAAAGCTCGTATGTCCTTCACTGTAACTTTTCAGGAGATTGAGAAGAAAAACTGTTTTGATCTAATGTCATTAATTAGTCACAAACGTGTGTTATTACTTTTCATTTGTTCAATATTTATGAAACCCTTTTACCACTTTTCACTTTTACTTCCAAATTGTTTAAAATATACTGTAGCAAACAAATGTTGCTATATTTTTGTGTGATGACACAGTAGGGCGTCTTCATGGGAGAAATAAAACAACGTGGAGATACAAGAGTTCTGCCTGACAGCAATGATGTTACAGATGACAACCTTAAATCCTCTTCCTCTCTTTTGGGAGCTATTGCCATATAAGGTGATACAGTAGCTCCAATGCTACAGTGTACCCTCTTTAAAACACGTCAGATGAATAGATTCACATGTGGCTTTTGAAGATTGAAGAGTGTTTATTTCATTCATTTAACAGTTTTTTTTCCCACCAGTTTGACTGTTTTCGGGGGTATTTATTTACACATGTTCTTGGTGCGGTTGTCTTATAAGATGGAATATTCACTTAATTTTAGACATAGCTATAGTATACGTATTTACACGCACCTCGACAGTGCGGTGCAGGGCCAATAAAGCAATCATGCAAGGAGGTAGGGCCACACATCAAAGGAGGCGCTCTCCTGTATCCATCAGTGCTAAATGGATACAAGTGATTGAACATGTGTGCATCCCTTTATACTGATCTAAAAGCTTACAATATGCTTTGTTTGGGTGGAAGCTGGCCAAGTTTAGAAGTCAAATCAGTCCAGGACAGTCATAGGACATTTGAGATGATTTTACTAGACTTTTATTTTTTATCAGTCTGTCTCCAGGCTTAACAAGAGTTAATAAACTTCAGTTCCAACTATGTCTATTGGTCTGGAGGGCAGAAGTGAAATGTAATGGAGTCGGTGAACAATTCCTGTGGCCATATGAAATCCTTCACGCAGGTGTGTGTGTGCGTGTGTCCCCGTGTGCGTGTGCGTGTGCGGTGCTCACGGAACCGTAGTGCCACTGGGAACACAACCGAAACAGAAGCATAGAGTCATATGAGTGGGACGCGCGACTATGTAAAGTCTGACGTTGATCTGTCCAGCAGTTTGCAAGATTAGTTCCACACACACACACACACACACACACACAGTCACACACAGTTACAGACGCAAGCACTGTTCCAAAAATAGGGACACTAGGGTTAATATGGTTGAGGGTCACATGCTTCACACCGGTACCGTCATTGTGTGTGACTGACTGGTGTCCATCCCACAGCTCTGCAGCAGTGCCCTTGAGCAAAGCACTGCAGCCACTGGCTCGTTGTGAGGTTGCTCTGTTTGAGCACATCGGCTGAATGCGTTCAATCAGAATGCCATAAAATGTCAGCCAATTTGCAAGTGTTGACAGCAATATTGTATCAATGCTTTGCACATTGGCACTCGTCAAACCTATAAGTATGTCCATTATTCCTTTTATTAGGCGCAGCTGCGTTGCTTCCACATTAAAGGTCAACCTGCCATGTTGTTATGCTTTATAATCTGTACAGGAAAAAGTGCCCTAGGGTTTCATTCCCCTTTAAATACAGTAGATAAACAACTAAAGTATGTACTTAGCCCCTATTACCATTGTGCTGAAAGATAGTGAATGATAAGAGGTTATTCACACACACACACACACACACACACACACACACACACACACACACACACACACACACACACAATTTTATCCAATTTGCCTTTGACAAATTGTCTGTAAGCCATCCATCTCCTGCGGTTCTGGTGTTCCAGTCTTTACCCCCTGGCCCACCACCAGTAAGGACTGTGTGGCTGCACCAGTCTGCGGTGGACATGATGGAAGCGTCGTCCATGTGGTTCCAATGTGTTTACGCAGCCAGTGAGATTCACAGGGACACTGTGTGTGCACGAGTCACTTAGAACAGTGGTTCCCAAACGTTTTCATGTGCCAAGGACCCCCACATTCTTACTAATTAGCCCACGGTCCCCCATTTGAAAATATATGCCAGGGACCCCCATAAGAAGATTTATATGGCTCTAGCAGTACAGTGATTCTCAACGCATTTAATTTCAAGGACCCCCAGGTTGACATGAATCGGTCTACGGACCCCCATTTAATGGAATTTCTAACTCTGGGACCCCCAATTTGTATTGTAAAACCAATGTTAATTTAACTCTGAGAGTGTACAAATGGGAGGAAGAGACAAATGAATGGATAGAGGAGGACTGTGATTAGACTGGGCAGCAAGACAGCTCCCTATAGGGATCAGCGGTAGAAGGCTTTGGTTGCACCGCTACAGTAGATTGTTGATCACAGTACTTCAGTAGCGCGAGGTGTAATTACAACAGATTTGTATACTTGTAAATGTCACCGGGGGCCTAGAGGTATACTGGCATGGACCACCACACTGGAGGCTGGCCATGTGTTTCATGAGCTATAGCCCCTTATCCCTAAACGTTTTTTGCCATTTTCTTTACACTTGACATTTTAAAATAGTTCAAACGTGTCTCACAACGTGTCAATGTAGATTGGCTCACCTCTACGGCCCTGGCCCACAAGGTGAGCCATTCATCATTGGCGGAACATTCGGTACCTTTTCACCGTGAAATGTGTCTAGGTTGATGGATGAGGCCTTCATTCATCATACAAATGATGTGGCATTACAGTCCAGACTGAGTTATCTCCTTCAATCATTCTAAATCTGTCATGCTGTCATATCTAAATCTGTCATTCTCTCATCTGGTCTTGGCAGGTTGATATAACATAATAATATATCAAGGGCATAAAGATAATAATATAATACGAATAATACTGATGTTTTATATATATATATATATATATATATATTCTAAATTGGGCAAAAAGAGCACTGAAACAACATGCAAGATTTGCCAAAATGATTTCCAGCAGCGGTTCCCAAACTGGTCGAGACCCTTTTCACTGCTTTTGTATTCTATTTATTTTTTATTATGTTTTGAATTAAAAACAAAATGTAGGAAACAAAAAATAAAAGGACCCATACATGGGTCCCGACCCAGTGATTAAGGAACCAGTGATTTACAGTACTGTCCAATCGGAAGACTTCAATTACCATCTGGACAGAAATACCATCACCCCACCTGACTTCTGTGACCTCATAGGAGTAGGACGTCCAAGGTCACGTGATCTATGCCCCTAACCCCCGAACCTTAATTTAACGTCCTGATTTGGGGGGCAAACATTTTGGTGAAAATGGCTGCATTCGTCATAGATCAGCCACCTTCGGCGAGAATATTTAGCGTGCAGTGAAAACTGCATGGAGCCTAGTATAGACCCCTGCGGGACTCCGCTCAACTCATTATATTGCGTTCAAGTGGTTAATGTTCCAAGTTTAGAATCACTGACGCCACTGACCGTGAACTGCCCACCCCCCCACCTCCCCAACCCCCGACGAGACCATAATATTCTGACCTCACAGCCACACACACACACACACACACACGCACGCATGCAAACGCACGCACGCACACAGGACTGGCATTTCGGAATATGAGCTTCCGATCAGGGTTCAGTGACACTGGGGAATGTATGTATGCTGCTGAGACGTTCGACCGATGTCCAACTATGACATGATACTTCACCTACTGCTGACATGATACTTCACCTACTGCTGAACAACACACTGCTGTCAAAACTCTCTCTCTCTCTCTCTCTCTCTCTCTCTCTCTCTCTCTCTCTCAGATCCAACACGGGGACAGCATCATCTAATTTAACATTTGTCAAGTTGGTCACGGGGCCAAAAGCGGTTGACAGAAACTGGTCGACATGTTCTGTTGCCCCAACAGCGGCAGAAACAAGGCCTTTTAACCAGGCTACTTGCACACACTACAACTCGCTTACAATTCGCAAACCTGGCAACACTGCCGTCTCTTACCAGCCCCGCCCCCACACTAGCTTGACAATGTCATCTCGCGCAGCACAGAATCTGATCTCGCGCAGGACATTGATGAGAGACAGAAGGAACAGGAGAAATTATACGATCGCTATTTCGCTTATTCCATCTAAATCTCTTTATTTACAAAATAAATGACTCGACGATTCCCTTAGTTACATCAACATTGTTCATTGTCATTAATCGGATTGTGCCAACATATCACCCTTACACCGATCACTTTGCCTATTTTCGCCACACAGCCAACTGCCCCCCCCCCCCCACACACACACACACACACACACACACACACACCAACATGCGATTCATTAAATAACTATTTCTCCGCACGCGCGCACACAACATTATTCACGTGAAGCCCAGTGGCGGAACAACATTGGGCCGGACCGGGGGGTGAGACAGCACGACCGGGCCTCACCGAACCCCCCCCCCCCCAACGGGGAAAAAAACCATTTACGCTAACAGTTGCTGCTAATTTGAGCAGGCGTGCATGAACGAGAGAGGAGTTATGTGTGTGACGAGCTGATCACAGTCACAGATAGAGAGGGAAAGTGTTATATTTTGCCTATTATTTCTGCTATATATTATTGATCGCGTCTGTGTCTGTGACATTGCGCAGCAGTGCACACACACGAGAGAGAGACAGAGAGAGAGAGAGAGAGACGTCGAGAGAGAGAGGTGCTGCGTGCTAAAAAAAAAAATAGGCTACTACTCATCTTTGTGTTCTGTTTCACCTTATTGCTGAGTGATCGCACACAGGGAAAAGCAACAAGGGGTTTAGAATCAAAACAGTCCGTTGTGGAGAAAAGGAAGTCCACACATATGCACTCCTATAAATCCTCACACAGAGTGATTAGCCTACTAATGAGTGACAGGTGATGCCACTTTTGTAGCCCTGGCTGGACAGCTTACAGCGACTCTCTCTCGCCAGCGCAGTACATTCTCATCAGACAGACATGACATTTTGTTAAAGTGTAGGCTATTATAGGCTATATAACCTCTGTATCTGGTTAATTCTAAACTGCAGCAGCAGAAAAAAACCAAATAGCGATGTGCTGAGTGAGTGCACGGGCCGCAGCAGCATGGGTCGCGCAGCTCGCGCTGCCACAAACTTCTCTTTACATCAGAGAAAAAAAGAAAAAGAAGAAAGCGACCGGCGACTTCTTCAGAAGCAAGAGGAGTTAGTTAGTTACTTGCGGGAGCCTATGCGGGACTCGCGGGGGCCCGCTGGTTTTATCAGTCGTGAGTGACTGTGTAAAAAATCGTCCATCGATCATCTGACAGCCCGGGCCCCCAGGAGGTCCGGCCCGGGGTGTGACCACCCCCCCTACCCCCCCGGTAGCTCCGCCGCTGGTGAAGCCTACAGGGAATTACCGACGGAATGTATATATATACACACACACACACACACACACACACACACACACACACACACGCTTAGAATTTATAGATGCGCGATTACATAACAGCTGTGCGTCATTATAGCCACACACGTCTCTAACTTGCGGTCACAGTAAATGTGGAAGCCGTGTGTGTCACGTGACCTATATAATCCTGTAACGCCGTGCATTATGTGCTTGCGTGCGCATTTCCCAAATCTCAGTCATTTATCCACACATCGCTCTGTGTGTGTGTGTGTGTGTGTGTGTGTGTGTGTGTGTGTGTGTGTGTGTGTGTATCACTACATTAGTTGCCTGTTCTAAACTAAACTACACTTTATGAAATCATTGTTGCAGCCTACACACATATATTCTGGCCCATTCAGAACACATTTCCCAAATCTCTGATTTATCCACACATCGCTCTCTGTGTGTGTGTGTGTGTGTGTGTGTGTGTGTGTGTGTGTGTGTGTGTGTGTGTCGCGTCGCCCTCCACCTGCAATTGCGAGTGTGCGCTGTGTGCAGGGCACACTACTGAGTTTAAAAACACAGCTGAAACATGAAGTGGACTCTGTCAACTCCTGAAAATTCCTTCTTCCCATATTGCGCTGCAACGACACTGGGATGAGCCCGGCGAAGCCGGGCGAAATTCTAGTTACATACACTAGACTACAGTACACCCACCCTCCTCTTCAGCGGGGCGTTTATGTCTGGCTGACTTTGATTGGGTCTATAGTTCGGCATTAACACATCGGATGCTGCCAGCATCTTTCACACTAAGCGAGTGTCGATAGCAGAGTGCCGATAGCAGATATGGCAGATATTTACCCTGAAAAGCCCTGCCTTCCGTTCCCCACCAAAACTGGGAGGCCGCAAACAAGGAAGTGACCTGCAGTGCGCATGCACGAAAATGCAAGGAGTACACTCCTATCAGTAAAAAAAAAAAAAAACACTAATTTGTGTGGATAAATTGGCCTGGCACTTTTCTTGGTACTGACAACAACTGGCAGAGCTCTATTAATTAATTCCATTACTTCATCCATTTCCACCCAATTAACTTGGTACATTGGGTTCATGATCGCAGACACTTTGGAAATGTTACCGATATCCTCTTATCACTCCATAGATACAGATCCAAACTTGAACTTCATAAACAAACATGGCCCCCAGTGATCCCCCCCCCCCCACACACACACACACACACACACACCGATGCCAAGAGCGTGGAGTCTTTGCTTTGTCTTTTCCTAAAATATACCCAGTGGCAAAACTGGCGCAGACGGACAGGGTGTCATGCCAGGGTATGATGATGAAGTCACCATACCGTTTTAAAGAGTTCAAACGCCTGTCTGTGCCGTGGCACGCAGAGGCGCTACGCCATCAATCAACACGGCAGACAATAGCGAGATCCAGGTGGGACGCGCATAAATGCCAGGCTAGATGAATATACGACCTTTTGATGGGTGGAGGAAATTAACTGGTGTGTTACCCTGTAAATCAGAAATCATATAAAGCTGGAGAAACGTAGTGCGAGAGGCTGAAAAGAGAGAGAGAGATAGAGAGAGAACAGATGGATGCTTGTTATAACCTTGGAGATGCCTTGATGTACACGAATATGTAAAATGTGTATCGCATCCGAGTTTTATTTTCAAGAATCACGCAGGCCTGTGTGGCCCGGGCAGGTTGCAAAAGAACCGACTACTCATGAGACAATGGAAAAGAAGTCACAGCGGCCGTTCACGTGTAAAAAAAAAAAAAGCATTACATCAAGCTTTCGGCTGCAGTTCTCATCGTATGCCCATGGCTTTCCTCCCAGTGTGAAGGAAGAACATTTGGAATGTGTACACTATGATCACTATGATATACAGTATACTCCTACTTCTTTCGTGTGTAAGTGATTACCAAACTAGTTGCCATCAAAAACCTACCTCAATCATTTGAATTAGGCTCTATCGGGAGCGCTGCATGCAGGACACCAATTGATCCAAAACAAGCTCTCGTCACAACGACAGGTTTGGGAATAGCTTACACGCAAACCAGTGTACACTTTGAACAGTCTCAATGTTTGTATACAAATAATTAGTCTAATAGAGCTTGTTAAGACTCTGACACACCAAGCTGACAGCTGTGGCCGACACCCGCTCATAGTGTTTTTCCGGTGTTACGGTTGTCAGCCGCGGCTGTGAATACCCTCATATTGGCACCGTAGTGCCCTTTGTATTGCTATTGCTGAGATTCAGAATATAAAGTCAATCAGGAAAGATTGGGAAACTCCACCATCCAGGTGGATTGCATCAGTCTTTCATGTGATTTCAACAACATTACAAATTCACGTATTTGACATCCAGACATGCAAACATTTATCATAATAGACCTGAAGATGTTTTATTTGTCACCAATATGAGCCAATAATATTAACAGTAGTTGTGTGACAGTTCACCCCACTTAACTTGTGATGGGAACATTCTTGCCAAGGACGCAAGTCCGCTCTTGCGTTCTGGAATTGAGAAAAGGCGCATGATGCCTCTGATGATGGATGTAGTGGACCTAGTATAGAGCCGTGAGGAACCTGGGTTAAACTAAGTCTACAGGGTTTTAGTGGTTAAAAGAGTGCTAGATTGGGGCTCCCCGATCGTCGAATAAGAGCGCATGCTGTAGTGTAGCACATACCGTAGCTAGGCCTTTCCACAGCTGACCCTGAATCAGTTCTTACAATCCGGCTTGATGTGTCAAAGCCTAAATTGTTGATGCTGCATTTCTTTGTGTGCTTTTTTGTGCTTTTTTGCGTAGAGAGACGGGGAGGAAGCATATAGGAGAGTGACGTGTAGTGAAATGGTCCGGCCGGGGGACTCTGCGACAGGCATTTGAGCCAATGTAGTACACGCCCTAATCACTCCAATACCGGCTTGCCCTCGCCATAGTGCTGCTGAAGAAAATCATGTCCAACGTTTACGTTATTTCAGTAAAATGAGCGAGGTCATTTGCTATGGGAGAGAGTGCCCTCAGTATTACCGCATTACTTCATACCTGTGATGTTTAGTTTGGGAAATGGTGAACCGTGTGTTCTTATCTGCACAAGCTGAGTGGCGCAACACAGTAACGAGTTGTTAATTACTTCTTATCTCCTCCTTTCATCTACAGTGTGTTATCGCCTGCAGACCAGACCTGAACACACAACAAATTGTCAGGCCAAATGAGACAAGACAATGTTATGTAATTTGTTCATGGGGCAAAGTTGTGGTGAGGCCTATGTAGTTCGACAATCATAGTTTACTGTATATAAACCCTACAATAATTACCGTTTGTTTCATCCAAAACAAGCACTTATTAACTGTGATATCGCTCACTTCTGTTCATCGTTTCCGAATTAAGGCTGACCACAAACTGTTTATGTACGTGTAATCGTGTATGGTTTGACAAATTGTCTAATGTGACACGAGACAGCGATAACTTCACACTGCAAAATAATACTTACCGCACCCTCGGAGTTATAGCGTACAAGCTAAGCGGTAATGATGGAGCCAACTTAAGTAATGACGCTAAGGCTATAATATTTACAGTAATAATCCTGCAGGCTCGTTAACATAGGGATATGTTTACGTCATCCGACAATGTGAGAAAGAACAGATCACAGAAACCCTCAAGACACGACGACAGTGTGGTAGAAAAAAACGCAAAGAAGAAGGCTTATTGTTTATGAAATTAACACCAGGTTCACACACACACACACACACACACACACACACACACACACACACACACACACTGAGGGATGAAACAGAGCTGTTTTTCTATAATTATGTGATTTCTGTTTTCCCTGTGGTGTGGTGTGTGTGTGTGTGTGTGTGTGTATTGTCATGTACATTCCTGTCCAATAATTCCCTGCTCTATATCCCTCCAAAGGGCGGCAATTAAAGCCTGCCTATTGAAGGAAAAGCGAAACCTGAGAGAGACCTGCAGTCCCATACGCTACATGCCGATATGAGCACGCACGCACACACGCACGCACACGCACGCACGCACACACACACACACACACACCAGGAACAGTGTAGTTTAAGGTTTCATCAGTGTAAAGCCAATCTGTAAACTGGGGCTTTATTTAGAGATGTGAAAGGATGATCATCAGCAATCACTTTGTGTGTGCGTGCGTGCACGTGTGCATGTGCGCATGTGCACATACCCTGCCTTTCACAATGTGTCGAGGAGTACGATCAGTACACTTGCAGTGTAATACTTCTCACAGTGATTCCCAACCTGTGGGCCAGGACCTACTGGTGGGCAGCAAGGGTGTTGTAAGTATGTCAACGAGAACTTAATGTTAGTTCCACCGATACAATTGCCAGAACACATTGGATTGATCATTCAAATTAAAATGCACATGGTTGTGCCGCGAGCGCTTTCCAGAAAAGGCTGGGCCCCGCGATACATTCGGACAACTCTATGAAACGGTGAACGGTTTGTGTAGTGAGTGACGGTTTGGACACGTCTCCAGTTACCTCATCGTATAACGTCGTCCTGCTAAACAACGCCTTCCCGTACGCGTCCTTCTGCCAACCAACCACTGCCAAACCCGTGGACCTATTTTTAGCAGCGGAAGTTTCACTCGAGAGGAGCGATTTCACGGTCTAGCTCTTTTGGTTTCTTCTTGCTGAGGTGATCTGAGTTGAGGGTGGATGGGTATTTGGACGCCAATGGGAACCCTGTGTGGATGCGTGCACGCACCCACACAGGCACAGACCCACATGTGCGCATGTGTGCGCGCACGCACACACACATGCAAACACACTTACACATGCACGCAGGCATTGTGGTGTTTGAGTATGAGAGCGAGGTAACAGGTATGCGTCTTTAGATAGATTGATTAATTCCGGGGAGAGTGTGTGTGTGTGTGTGTGCTTGTGTACATACTGCTGAATTCCTCAGCTGTAGGCTCAGTGCAAACGAAGATCTGTCACTGAAGCCATATGTGCCTCTCTCTCTCTCCTCCATGGAGCAGTGCCCTGTAGACCAGGTGTACGCCTCAGTAGTCAGTAATGGCTGAGCCCAGGGCACACCTCTGTGGATTCGTCTATACTGCATACATGGCCTCCCTTTCTTTGTCTTCCCTCTCCTCTACTAATTGGTCACTGGGAGCTGACCATTGCAACCACAGTCTGTCTAGTACAGCCACAGTTTCTTTCACGGTTCTTCAACATTCTCTAATTTTGTAGACCAAGGTGAAATGAAACCAATTGGACACTTTTGGACATTTGGTTTCGTTTTACGCAAGAGTTAAAGATCTACAAGGGTCCATTTTGTTAGCAACTCTCTATCATTTAGCTGGTGACCTGCAGCTGGAACCCGCTCCACTGACGTAAACCCTGTATTCTGTGCGTGCAGTAGTTGATCGGCGTTTCCCAGGGCTCTGTGCTAGGCCCCCTCCTTTTCCCCCTCTACACCAAATCTCTTCGCCAAACATTCAATCTCAACAATGCTTTGCAACGCGATGTGAGCTTGTAGATCCGCTTATTTCCTCCACAAAATTGCTCCTCTCGGGCACAAGGCCGCCCAGAGTTGACATGTGTCGAGCTCCCCCCCCCCCCCGTAATAAGCCTCTATTCACACAAAGAGCAGACAAAAACGCACAGCGCGACCTCTCGTATCCAAGCGAGAAGAGTGCAAGCGCTGCGATCTGCTCGCCCGTGTCTTACATGAGGAAGAAGGAAGCGGATGTTTGTAGAATTTGCTCACACGGCTGAATCCTGTCTGTGTCTCACTTTATTATTGTTACGCACAATTAAATGTCTAAATGCCTTCCTTGAGACACAAACTAGGGAGAGGGAGAGAGATGGAGAGAACGAGAGTGGATGAGGTAGAGAGAGAGAGAGAGAGAGGGAGAGAGTGAGTGCCAACAAGGTGTGACAGGTAGAGTCCTAATCCTCTATAATAGCAGTG
The DNA here is from genome assembly GCF_963924005.1 of Protomyctophum bolini. NCBI lineage: Eukaryota > Metazoa > Chordata > Actinopteri > Myctophiformes > Myctophidae > Protomyctophum > Protomyctophum bolini. The sequence continues at coordinate 23,509,031 of NC_137881.1, read as the reverse complement.
TTTTTTTCATCATCAGCTCCAAAATCCCTAGCCAGAGGATAGGAAGGTGTGTGTGTGTGTGTGTGTGTGACTGTGTGTTTGTGTGTGTGTGTGTGTGTGTGTGTGTGTGTGTGTGTTTCAACAAGTGCAACATTATGAACTAAACATCGGCTCAGGCATCTGTGCCAGCATGCAAGTACAGTATACAGTACAGTGCGCGGCAGAAGTGAGGAATTGTGTGTGTGTGTGTGTGTGTGTGTGAGATTCAAAGACAGTGACCTTTGTATTCTGTGTAGTTGTTGCTACATGTCAAAGCTGGGGGTGAGATGTGGAGTTGACAGTCTGACAACTTGTATCCCCTCTGATCTACGTGTGCACACACACACACACACGCTCGCGCACAAAGAGTGTACAGTTACATTTGCGTGCATACATTACGTCGACTCATTCCGTAGATCATCTTGCGTACACAAGCAACAAGACCCATTTAATGGATCTCGTTGTTTGTGGGGAGACAAGGGTGGTGTTTTGTCAGGGATCAGCTGAGGTGAATGTGTGCTCGTGAGTGTCGCCTACACAGTAGATTACTTATTGTATAATGCGCGTGTGGTAATTTATTTTAGTTTTCTGCTAATTCTAGGAGGTTAGGGGACTTACGTGGCCAGTTAAAACTGAGGTTAGAGTTAGAGTTAGGGTTAGATTTTGTGTTAGGGTTAGTAATGTCAGAGAACGTGCGTCGTCGCTGTCGAAAAAGTAG